>NC_057814.1:115232027-115278757 GCF_018294505.1 Triticum aestivum
AATCGCATGAACCAATGGAAGAGGGAGCACCGCGCAGCTAAGGCTGGTCATAGTGGGAATAACTGTTGGAAATATGCCCTAGAGGCAATAATAAATAGGTTATTATTATATTTCCTTGTTCATGATAATCGTTTATTATCCATGCTAGAATTGTATTGATAGGAAACTCAGATACATGTGTGGATACATAGACAACACCATGTCCCTAGTAAGCCTCTAGTTGACTAGCTCGTTGATCAATAGATGGTTACGGTTTCCTGACCATGGACATTGGATGTCGTTGATAACGGGATTACATCATTAGGAGAATGATGTGATGGACAAGACCCAATCCTAAGCCTAGCACAAGATCGTGTAGTTCGTTTGCTAAGAGCTTTTCTAATGTCAAGTATCATTTCCTTATACCATGAGATTGTGCAACTCCCGGATACCGTAGGAATGCTTTGGGTGTACCAAACGTCACAACGTAACTGGGTGGCTATAAAGGTGCACTACAGGTATCTCCGAAAGTGTCTGTTGGGTTGGCACGAATCGAGACTGGGATTTGTCACTCCGTGTAAACGGAGAGGTATCTCTGGGCCCACTCGGTAGGACATCATCATAATGTGCACAATGTGACCAAGGAGTTGATCACGGGATGATGTGTTACGGAACGAGTAAATAGACTTGCCGGTAACGAGATTGAACAAGGTATCGGGATACCGACGATCGAATCTCGGGCAAGTAACATACCGATAGACAAAGGGAATTGTATACGGGATTGATTGAATCCTCGATATCGTGGTTCATCCGATGAGATCATCGAGGAGCATGTGGGAGCCAACATGGGTATCCAGATCCCGCTGTTGGTTATTGACCGGAGAGTCATCTCGGTCATGTCTGCGTGTCTCCCGAACCCGTAGGGTCTACACACTTAAGGTTCGGTGACGCTAGGGTTGTAGAGATATTAGTATGCGGTAACCCGAAAGTTGTTCGGAGTCCCGGATGAGATCCCGGATGTCACGAGGAGTTCCGGAATGGTCCGGAGGTACAGATTTATATATGGGAAGTCTTATTTTGGTCGCCGGAAAAGTTTCGCACTTTATCGGTATTGTACCGGGAGTGCCGAAAGGGGTCCGGGGGTCCACCAAGGGGTCCACCAGCCCCGGGGGGGGCACATGGGCTGTGGGGGGTGCGCCTTGGCCTATATGGGCCAAGGGAACCAGCCCCAAGAGGCCCATGCGCCAAGAGATAAGATAAACGGAGAGTCCTAAAGAGGGAAGGCACCTCCGAGGTGCCTTGGGGAGGAAGGACTCCTCCCTGGCCGCACCCTTCCTTGGAGGAAGGGCCAAGGCTGCGCCCCCCCTCTCCCTTGGCCCTATATATAGTGGGGGGAGGGAGGGCAGCAGCAACCTAAGCCCTGGCGCCTCCCTCTCCCTCCCGTGACACATCTCCCTCCTCCCGCAGCGCTTGGCGAAGCCCTGTTGGAATCCCGCTACTTCCACCACCACGCCGTCGTGCTGCTGGATCTCCATCAACCTCTCCTCCCCCCTTGCTGGATCAAGGAGGAGGAGACGTCGCTGCTCCGTACGTGTGTTGAACGCGGAGGTGCCGTCCGTTCGGCGCTAGGATCATCTGTGATTTGGATCACGACGAGTACGACTCCATCAACCCCGTTCTCTTGAACGCTTCCGCTCGCGATCTACAAGGGTATGTAGATGCACTCCTTCCCTCTCGTTGCTAGTAAACTCCATAGATTGATCTTGGTGATGCGTAAAAAAATTTGAATTTCTGCTACGTTCCCCAACAGTGGCATCATGAGCTAGGTCTATGCGTAGTTTCTATGCACGAGTAGAACACAAAGTAGTTGTGGCCGTCGATGTTGCCAATTCTTCTTGCCGCTACTAGTCTTATCTAGTTTCGGCGGCATTGTGGGATGAAGCGGCCCGGACCGACCTTACACGTACGCTTACGTGAGACAGGTTCCACTGACTGACATGCACTAGTTGCATAAGGTGGCTAGCGGGTGTCTGTCTCTCCCACTTTAGTCGGAACAGATTCGATGAAAAGGGTCCTTATGAAGGGTAAATAGAAATTGGCATATCACGTTGTGTTTTTACGTAGGTAAGAAACGTTCTTGCTAGAAACCTATACAAGCCACGTAAAAACTTGCAACAACAATTAGAGGACGTCTAACTTGTTTTTGCAGCATGTGCTATGTGATGTGATATGGCCAGAAGATGTGATGAATGATATATGTGATGTATGAGATTGATCATACTCTTGTAATAGGAATCACGACTTGCATGTCGATGAGTGTGACAACCGGCAGGAGCCATAGGAGTTGTCTTTATTTTTTGTATGACCTGCGTGTCATTGAATAACGCCATGTAAATTACTTTACTTTATTGCTAAGCACGTTAGCCATAGAAGTAGAAGTAATCGTTGGTGTGACAACTTCATGAAGACACAATGATGGAGATCATGGTGTCATGCCGGTGACAAAGATGATCATGGTGCCTCGAAGATGAAGATCAAAGGAGCAAAATGATATTGGCCATATCATGTCACTATTTGATTGCATGTGATGTTTATCATGTTATGCATCTTATTTGCTTAGAACGACGGTAGCATAAATAAGATGATCCCTCACTAAAATTTCAAGAGAAGTGGTCCCCCTAACTGTGCACCGTTGCGAAGGTTCGTTGTTTCGAAGCACCACGTGATGATCGGGTGTGATAGATTCTAACGTTCGGATACAATGGGTGTTGACGAGCCTAGCATGTACAGACTTGGCCTCGGAACACATGCGAAACACTTAGGTTGACTTGACGAGCCTAGCATGTACAGACATGGCCTCGGAACACAAGAGACCGAAAGGTCGAACATGAGTCGTATAGCAGATACGATCAACATGGAGATGTTCACCGATGATGACTAGTCCGTCTCACGTGATGATCGGACACGGCCTAGTTTGACTCGGATCATGTATCACTTAGATGACTAGAGGGATGTCTATCTGAGTGGGAGTTCTTTAAATAATCAGATGAACTTCATTATCATGAACATAGTCAAAAGGTCTTTGCAAATTATGTCATACGCTTTAGTTCTACTGTTTAAGATATGTTCCTAGAGAAAATTTAGTTGAAAGTTGGTAGTAGCAATTATGCGGACTGGGTCCGTAAACTGAGGACTGTCCTCATTGCTGCACAGAAGGCTTATGTCCTTAATGCACCGCTCGGTGTGCTGAACCTCGAGCGTCGTCTGTAGATGTTGCGGAACATCTGACATACACGTTTTGATAACTACGTGATAGTTCAGTGCGTAATGCTAACGGTTTAGAATTGTGGCACCAAAGACGGTTTTTGAAACGTCGCAGAACATATGAGATGTTCCGAAGACTGAAATTGGGATTTCAAACTAGTGCCCGCGTCAAGAGGTATGAGACCTCTGACAAGTTTCTTAAGCCTGAAGACTAAGGGAGAAAATCTCAATCGTTGAGCATGTACTCAGATTGTCTGAGTACTACAATCGCTTGAATCGAGTGGGAGTTAATCTTCCAGATGAGATAGTGATGATTCTCCATAATCACTGCCACCAAGCTATTAGAGCTTCGTGATGAACTATAAATATCAGGGATAGTTATGATGATCCTTGAGCTATTCACGATGTTTGACACCGCGAGAGTAGAAATCAAGAAGGAGCATCAATTGTTGATGGTTTGTAAAACCACTAGTTTCTAGAAGGGCAAGGGCAAAAGGGATACTTCATGAAACAGCAAATCATTTGCTGCTCTAGTGAAGAAACCCACGGTTGAACCCAAACCCGAGACTAAGTGCTTCTGTAATGAGGGGAACGGTCACTGAAGCAGTACTACCCTAGATACTTGGTAGATGAGAAGGCAGGCAAGGTCGACAGAAGTATATTGGATATACGTTATATGAATGTGTACTTTACTAGTACTCCCAGCAGCACCAGGGTATTAGATACCGGTTCGGTTGCTAAGTGTTAGTAACTCGAAATAAAAGCTGCGGAATAAACGGAGACTAGCTAAAGGTGAGATGACGATATGTGTTGGAAGTGTTTCCAAGGTTGATGTGATCAAGCATCGCATGCTCCCTCTACCATCGAGATTTGGTGTTTGCGTTAAGCATGATTGGATTATGTTTATCGCAATACGGTTATTCATTTAAGGAGAATAATGGTTACTCTGTTTATTTGAATAATACCTTCAATGGTCTTGCACCTAAAATGAATCTCGATCGTAGTGATACACATGTTCATGCCAAAAGGTATAAGATAGTAATGATAGTACCACATACTTGTGGCACTGCCACTTGAGTCATATTGGTATAGAAACGCATGAAGAAGCTCCATGTAGATGGATCTTTGGACTCACTCGTTTTTGAAAAGAATGAGACATGCGAACCATGTCTATTGGTATATATGCATGAAGAAACTCCATGCAGATGGATCGTTTGGACTCACTTGATTTTGAATCACTTGAGACATGCAAATCATACCACATGGGCAAGATGACTGAAAGGCCTCGTTTTCAGTAAGATGGAACAAGAGAGCAACTTGTTGGATGTAATACATTTTGATGTGTGCAGTCCAATGAGTGTTGAGGCATGCAGTGGATATCGTTAAGTTCTTACTTCACAGATGATTTGAGTAGATGCTGAGTGTATTTGATGAAACACAAGTCTGGATTATTGAAAGGTTCAAGTAATTTCAGAGTGAAGTTGAAGATCGTCGTGACAAGAGGATAAAATGTCTGTGATATGATCATAGAGATGAGTATCTGAGTTACGAGTTTGGCACACAATTAAGACATTGTGGAAAGTGTTTCACAATTAATACCGCCTGGAACACCATAGTGTGATGGTGTGTCCGAACATCATAACTGCACCCTATTGGATATGGTGCATACCATGATGTCTCTTATCGAATTACCACTATCGTTTATGGGTTAGGCATTAGAGACAACCGCATTCACTTTAAAAAGGGGCACCACGCAATTCCGTTGAGACGACACCGTTTAGAGAAACCTAAGTTGTCGTTTCTTAAAAGTTTGGGGCTGCGATGCTTATGTGAAAAAGTTTCAGGCTGATAAGCTCGAACCCAAAGCGGATAAATGCGTCTTCATAGAATACCCAAAAACAGTTGGGTATACCTCCTATTTCAGATCTGGAAGCAAAAGTAATTGCTTCTAGAAACAGGTCCTTTCTCGAGGAAAATTTTCTCTCGAAAGAATTGAGTGGGAGGATGGTGGAGACTTGATAAGGTTATTGAACCGTCACTTCAACTAGTGTGTAGCAGGGCACAGGAAGTTGTTCCTGTGGCACCTGTACCAATTGAAGTGGAAGCTTATGATAGTGATCATGAAACTTCGGATCAAGTCACCACCAAACCTCGTAGGACGACGAGGATGCGTGCTACTTCAGAGTGGTACGTGATCCTGTCTGAGATATCATGTTGTTGGACAATACTGAACCTACGAGCTATGGAGAAGCGATGGTGGGCCCATATCCCGACAAATGGTTAGAAGCCATGAAATCCGAGATAAATAGATCTTTGAGAAGAAGACGGACGTGGACGGTAATGTTACCGTCTATGAAGCTCGACTTGTGGCAAAGAGTATTTCCACAAGTTCAAGGAGTTGACTACGATGAGATTTTCTCATCCATAGCGATGCTTAAGTCCGTCGGAATCATGTTAGCATTATCTGCATTTATGAAATCTGGCAGATGGATGCCAAAACAAGTTTCCTTACCAGTTTTCGTAAGGAAAGGTTGTATGTGATACAATCAGAAAGGTTTTGTCGATCCTAAGGATGCTAAAAGGTATGCTAGCTCCAGCGATCCTTCCATGGATTAGAGCAAGCATCTCGGAGTCAGAATATACGCTTTGATGGAGTGATCAAAGTTTTTGGGTTTATACAAAGTTTGTTAGAAACTTGTATTTACAATAAAGTGAGTGGGAGCGCTACAACATTTCTGATAAGTATATGTGAATGACATATTGTTGATCCGAAATGATGTAAAATTTCTGGAAAGCATAAAGGGTTGTTTGAAAGGAGTTTTTCAAAGGAAGACCTGGATAAAGCTACTTACATAATGGGCATCAAGATCTATGGAGATAGATCAAGACGCCCGATGATACTTTCAAAGAACACACACCTTGACATGATTTTTGAAAGAGTTCAAAATAGATCAGCAAAGAAGGAGTTCTTGGCTGTGTTACAAGGTGTGAGTATTGAGTAAGACTCAAGACCTGACCACAGCAGAAGAGAGAGAAAGGACGAAGGTCGTCCCCTATGCTTTAGACGTAGGCTCTACAGTATGCTATGTTGTGTACCGCACATGAAGTGTGCCTTGCCATGAGTTGGTCAAGGGGTACAATAGTGATCCGGGAATGGATCACATGACAGTGGTCGAACTTATCCTTAGTATCTAGTGGACTAAGGAATTTTCTCGATTATGGAGGTGAAAAGGAGTTTGTCGTAAAGGGCTACGTCGATGCGAACTTTGACACTAATCCGGATGACTCTGAGTAGTAAACCGGATTCGTATAGTAGAGCAAGTATTTGAAATGGCTCCAAATAGCGCGTGGTAGCATCCACAAGATGACATAGATATTCGTAAAGCACACACGAATCTGAAAGGTTCAGACCCGTTGACTAATAACCTCTCTCACAAGCATAACATGATCAAACCAGAACTCATTGAGTGTTAATCACATAGAGATGTGAACTAGATTGTTGACTCTAGTAAACTCTTTGGATGTTGGTCACATGGTGATGTGACCTATGAGTGTTAATCACATGGTGATGTGGACTAGATTATTGACTCTAGTGCAAGTGGGAGACTGTTGGAAATATGCCCTAGAGGCAATAATAAATAGGTTATAATTATATTTCCTTGTTCATGATAATCGTTTATTATCCATGCTAGAATTGTATTGATAGGAAACTCAGATACATGTGTGGATACATAGACAACACCATGTCCCTAGTAAGCCTCTAGTTGACTAGCTCGTTGATCAATAGATGGTTACGGTTTCCTGACCATGGACATTGGATGTTGTTGATAACGGGATCACATCATTAGGAGAATGATGTGATGGACAAGACCCAATCCTAAGCCTAGCACAAGATCGTGTAGTTCGTTTGCTAAGAGCTTTTCTAATGTCAAGTATCATTTCCTTAGACCATGAGATTGTGCAACTCCCGGATACCGTAGGAATGCTTTGGGTGTACCAAACGTCACAACGTAACTGGGTGGCTATAAAGGTGCACTACAGGTATCTCCGAAAGTGTCTAATGGGTTGGCACGAATCGAGACTGGGATTTGTCACTCCGTGTAAACGGAGAGGTATCTCTGGGCCCACTCGGTAGGACATCATCATAATGTGCACAATGTGACCAAGGAGTTGATCACGGGATGATGTGTTACGGAACGAGTAAAGAGACTTGCCGGTAACGAGATTGAACAAGGTATCGGGATACCGACGATCGAATCTCGGGCAAGTAACATACCGATAGACAAAGGGAATTGTATACGGGATTGATTGAATCCTCGATATCGTGGTTCATCCGATGAGATCATCGAGGAGCATGTGGGAGCCAACATGGGTATCCAGATCCCGCTGTTGGTTATTGACCGGAGAGTCGTCTCGGTCATGTCTGCGTGTCTCCCGAACCCGTAGGGTCTACACACTTAAGGTTTGGTGACGCTAGGGTTGTAGAGATATTAGTATGCGGTAACCCGAAAGTTGTTCGGAGTCCCGTATGAGATCCCGAACGTCACGAGGAGTTCCGGAATGGTCCGGAGGTAAAGATTTATATATGGGAAGTCTTATTTTGGTCGCCGGAAAAGTTTCGCACTTTATCGGTATTGTACCGGGAGTGCCGAAAGGGGTCCGGGGGTCCACGAAGGGGTCCACCAGCCCCGGGGGGGCCACATGGGCTGTGGGGGGTGCGCCTTGGCCTATATGGGCCAAGGGAACCAGCCCCAAGAGGCCCATGCGCCAAGAGATAAGATAAACGGAGAGTCCTAAAGGGGGAAGGCACCTCCGAGGTGCCTTGGGGAGGAAGGACTCCTCCCTGGCCGCACCCTTCCTTGGAGGAAGGGCCAAGGCTGCGCCCCCCTCTCCCTTGGCCCTATATATAGTGGGGGGAGGGAGGGCAGCAGCAACCTAAGCCCTGGCGCCTCCCTCTCCCTCCCGTGACACATCTCCCTCCTCCCGCAGCGCTTGGCGAAGCCCTGTTGGAATCCCGCTACTTCCACCACCACGCCGTCGTGCTGCTAGATCTCCATCAACCTCTCCTCCCCCCTTGCTGGATCAAGGAGGAGGAGACGTCGCTGCTCCGTACGTGTGTTGAACGCGGAGGTGCCGTCCGTTCGGCGCTAGGATCATCGGTGATTTGGATCACGACGAGTACGACTCCATCAACCCCGTTCTCTTGAACGCTTCCGCTCGCGATCTACAAGGGTATGTAGATGCACTCCTTCTCTCTCGTTTGCTAGTAAACTCCATAGATTGATCTTGGTGATGCGTAGAAAATTTTGAATTTCTGCTACGTTCCCCAACAGTAACATAGGTAGTAACATACATGCCACATAAGCAAAAAATATGATGTGTCAGGTAATTAATTAAGAGGGAGGCAAATAGAGTAACATATTATGTTACCATCACATAGCGGTTTTCAATGCAAAATGAGTCTACAAAGTAATAAATGAGGTGATACATGACACTACACATATGTTACTACCTACTATAGAGGTAGTAACATACATGCCACATAAGCAAAAAATATGATGTGTCAGGTAATTACATGCAAATATGATGCCACATGTAACATATGCATGTTACTAGTCTAAGTTACTCCCCACTATGACCAGCCTAAATCGCGCATGCACAGGCTGCAGCATTAACTAGGCGCTTGCATGCAGTCTAAAAACTCGCGCCTGCATGCAGCTCCGTCTCTCCCACATCTTGCATGCAGTCAGCTTTTACTGCTCGGCCAATCAACTTTGAGCTAATATCACCGGAAGTCATAGAACTTGCGCTCCACGTTCAGTTTAGTGCTAAAACTTTGAAAATACGGAATTATGGTCATTCAACTTGTTCCCGCGTGCAAATACGGTCACTTCATCCATCTCTAGACACATATTGTGCTTACGTGGCATGCCAACGTTGCTATGGCCCACTATTAGTGACTGGAACAGCACGGTGCTACGTGTGCTGTGTGCATGTTCTTTTTACAGATACACCCCGCTCTTATTTAATTGTAGAAGCTCCTCATCAGCACGTTAGGCCTGCTTGTGAGGAATAAATCTCTCCTTTTTGCGGATATATATAAATCTCTCCTTGACATGGGGTCCACTTGTCACCGCGTGGTGGTATGAGAGGTATGAGAGGAATGGAACTCACGAGCTCATGTACCGGCATACCCTCTGCCAACCAGTACGCTAAGTAGATTGTCACGTTAAATAAGAGAGACAAATTAATTTATAGTAAAGTCGGGCTTTTTTCTTGATTTTGTTTTTTGCCAGGTGCGACCGAAAAAACCAGTTTTCAAAAAATCTCGGATTTTGAAACCATAAAGTTATAAATCAAATTCGAATTAAAAAACCGGTCCAAGATATAAGCAGATTTTTTTATTCGGTTCCGAGAAATCCCGGTGGCACTGAACCTTGTGCCAAAATTTCAAATGTATTTTTTGAATTGAAACACCCAGAACTATATCAAATAAGATTCGTATGCACATAATCATACAACGCAGTGCATAGTTCGGTGCCACAGCTTTTGCTGTATTACCCATGGTCACTTGATTGATTCCAATGGTCTCCATCATTAATTTTAGCTGATATTTACTTGAACTCCCAAGCAGTGGCGGAGACAGGGGGTGCCAGCACGGGCCCTGGCCCCCCCTAACATCATGAATTTACTACTAAATTACTGGTGAACAGTGCTGGATTAGAGATATTTTACAACTATAAACATCTATTTTCCTTTGGATTGGCCCTCCCCAACCTATTTCAATGGCACTTGGCCCCCCTAATCCAAATTTTCTGCCTCCGCCACTGCTCCCAAGCCGGGGACACCCAGCAGATGCGGGTTACTAACCGCTGGAATCGTGCATAAGATTTGTTCTTTTCTAGGTTCAGTTATATATATTTTAATGCTAAAAAATTGAATTGAAAATTTGTTTGAATACATTTGTGCGACTTTTTTGAAATTTCCGAGATTATCTAGAAACCAGTTTTTCTAGCCGTACTGAGAAAAAAAATCCTATCAAGAAAAAGAAATGTTGGATACGATTAGTCGTCGTTGCCAACATACAAAATTATGTGTTTCTCCTTAGACACATGAGCAAGTATGAATTTCGAAATGGCAACAAAATTCGCTCATCCTTAAAAACAAATCAACAATTTTTTTTTTGAATTCGAATCATTTTATGGTTGTCCCGGCAAAAAATATATTATTTATTGGGTTGACCAATATAATACAATATTCATCTCATTACTAGAAAGGCAAGGACGCCTTGTGTGGGTGGTTAGCACCCGTGACAAGACTGAATTTGGTTGCTGGTTCGAGAGCTCACATCACGATTATTTTGAATCATTTCTGCAAAAATAACGTCACACGTAGCACCTCTTTTCACTAAGGATGACGTCACACTAGCGCCTCCAGCACCAATAGTCACTGCCAGTGGGGCCATGCACGCATGTCACCCCCCACAAGCGGCGGATACGCCCGCATATGCACTTTGTGACTGTATTTGCACCACAATACAAGTTGAGTCACCACAAATCCGTATTTTTAAAGTTTTGGCACTAAACTGAACATGCATAGCAAGTTTTATGACTCCCGGTGATATTACCTCATCAACTTTCGTAATGCCAATCGATTGTAGCGATAAAGCAAGACCATAAATACAATCGGCCTTAAAATTTCGGACGCGCAATCGAGGCTGACGGGTCTTGTAAACCCAGACGAAGGGAGTAGGTATGTTATCACTTTCCTCTTTTTTTCATTTATTGCTTGCCACATCATCTTTTTTATCTAGATATGTGTGATGTTACTGCCTATGTTACTCCCAGTAGGCCATTATTTCGACGAGGTTGTGCCGGGAATGGCGTGTTCGAATAAGGTCTCTTTGGCCCCTCACTACCCTGACGATGTCCCGTCCGATGCCAACAAAGAGCATGTGAGGGTAGGTGTTGTCAAATCTGTTGGCTCTCTTCGGAACTTGGTAGTTGGTGTGTCACTTGATGTGGCGACTTCGATCTTTTCTTTTCTTTTGTTATGTGGCATGATCTGGTTTATTCAACCCTTTGGACTGGTGGTGAACAATTGGAAACTTGCGCTCCGTGGGTAATGCCCCAACTGATATTCCTTCAACAGTTACCAGATCTCATTTCTAGCGGCGACTGGGTATTGCAGTCTTCAAATCCCGATATGCCGAGGGCGTTTGTAGGTGTCTCTTTCTCTTATTGTCGGTTCATGTAATTTTGAAGCTTTCACACAGCATACAATCGAAGGAAGAAGACGACTAGTATGGTTTTCAGTGTAATTTTGTTGTTGTTGATCCTTTTATATCTTCTTTTCTTTTCCATCTTACCGGTTGTTGATGCTTTCATTGATAACTATCAGATATAATATTCCCTTTAGGTCTCTTTTGTAGAAGAAAAGGTTAATGAAGTTGTTTCTGTGTCATGAGATAAAAAAATATTAGGACGCACCTCCTCCGTGTGCGCCCGCGGCACCGGATGCGGTGCGGGTCAAGGTGACAGCCGTGCGGAGGTTAATATCCGGCCACGGCAACGGCTGGCGGTAATGCCAATGCCAGCACGCTTGGTACATCGGGATGTATAGCCGGTCCGTGGCCGGCAACCACTGGCCGCACGCAGCTCCATCTCGGATGCTGACGGGGCAACGGCGACAGAGGCGGGATGCGGGACGAGCTGGCGCAGGCGTCGAGCTTGCCCTTGCCGAAGAAACTCATGGCTAGGGTTTTGCTGTCGCCGGTAAGGGAAGCGAGCGTGGCCAGATTAGGTGGACGTGTTTAATACGACCGCGAGTGGTGGTTGAGCGGCGAACAGGTGGGGCCGCGGCGGACACCGAGCAAACGTACGGCGCGTCCGTCTCATGTCTGAAAATGCGTCAGACGATAATGAACGGACTGAAAGCGTTGGGCAGGTGTTTGGACGTGAACGGACACACGCGGACAGTTTGAGTCGCTCGCTTGAGTTGCCCTAATCGGCTCCCTCAGTCTCGCGAGTGGTTGCGTGTGCCATTGATGATTGATTAATCAACATAGTTCAAGGCTTCAAGCAGACTGCTCACAAAAAAAAAAAGCAGACTGCTCACCTGCACTGATCGGTTCGATTCGGACTATGGCTATTTTCCACCGTGTTGCAGACGAACTACTGGACCACGACTGATTATTCTGACGGACGAGTGACCACACGAGTCTATCGCCAGAACAAGGAGGACAGGCAGGATGAGCCACCGGCGATCTTCCCGGAGGACGTTCTCATCGAGATCCTGTCGCAGGTGCCCTACATCTCGTTGTGCCGCTTCAAGTGCGTGTCCAAACAATGGCTCGCCCTCTGCTCCGACTCCAGCATCCGCAAGAGGTCGCCGCAGGCCATGTCCGGCTTCTTCTACAAAGATCACAGTTGGCGCTTCCACAATTTGTCCAGGAAAGGCCCTCTGTTATGCCAGGATAATTAAGCTACAGTAATCCTTCATTAATGGTGCCATGTCATCACATTAGTGTTGCTAATCCTCGCTTGATCCAAATCATAATTCAATTCAAATTCAAATTAAAGTTCAAAGTTCAAAATTTTAAAACATGCAAACAAAAATGTTCAAAGTGTGGCAAATATTCCATAACCAATTATGGTGCTGACCCAACACTTTTATAAAGTATTTAAATGCCCTTTTGTGAATATAACAGGGATAAAAACAATTATTAAATGCTTTTTAAATTATAAAAATGCTAAACTGTTTTATTTTAAACCTCAAACTAATTGTGGTAGTGGCATAATTACTAATACTAATTAAGGGGCTAAGTTTGTGTTTTATAAAACCTAAAAATAAATTAAAAACACAAAAAGAAAACAAAACAAAGAAATATGGGAAAAGGAAACCCCCTGGCTCCCCCGGGCCTCGGCCCACTCCCACCCAGCCAGCCCAATTCCTCCCGCACCGGTTGCCTTGACCTCCCCCTGCTTCCTGTTCCTCGGTCTCAGACCACAACAGGGGCGCGTCCCCGTCGAACCACCTCGCCGACGCCGTCCTGAGGGGATAAGGACGCCGACGCCGCGCCCCCTCGATCCCCTCTCCCTGGCGCTCCACCTCATCCACTCCCCCTTTCCCACACTCTTCTCTCCCCTACCCCAGATCCACCCCACGGCGCCCGTCATCGCCGTGCATCTTGCTTCGCCGCGGCGACCACCGCCCCGTCCCTCTCCGACGCGTCCTAGAGCGTCGTCGGCCTCGACCTCATCCTCTGCCTACGCCAGCTGGAGCCAGGGAGGCCCCACGTCGTCGGCATCGAGCTCGCCTCCCCGTCGGGCGTCGCCGTCCGCCGTGGTCGATCCGGCCACCCTGCTGCTACTAAGCTACCAGCGGGCCTCCGTGTGCCTCCGTGGTGAGCACCTCGTTCGATTCCCCCTATTTCCCCTTTGAATCCTTCGCCGTAGACGCCGTCCCATGTTCGCCGCCGCTGGAACTCGTCCGCGCATGCACGCTCACATGCTCCGACTGCTCGACCTATTGTTGCTGCTGCCGCGGCCCCGCACAGTCGCGTGCGTGCCCACCAACCACCGCGCCCACGCCCGGTGCCCGCTCGTCAGCCCCGCACTGGTGCCCGCCCTCGCTGCTCTGCACTGCTGCAGCTCATGCTGCTAACAGCCACCCCCCTACCTCGCCGGCTGCCGGCGCCCCGCCGTGCCCCGGCGACCTTCGTCCGCCCCGCCACACGCCCGTGCGTTCGGGCGGGCGCCCATGTCCGATAGCGCCGCGCCCGCTAAGCCCCCGGGCCACTGACATATGGGCCCCACTGCCCTGTTAAAAAGAAAATTAAAAAAAGCGAGTTAAAAAATATATAATTAATTAATTAGTAAGATAGTTAATTAACTTAATTAATTTTGCCTAATTAGTTAATTAGTTAGTCAGAGGACTCTGTGACAGTGGGCCCCACCCCTAGTTAGTTTAATTTAAACACCCATTTAAACTATGTGACACTAACAGATGGGCCCCATTGATCCTGTTGACTGGTCAACATTGACCCAGTCAACGCTGACTGTACTATTGACTGGGCACTGACCGGCCCAACACGTCAGGGTTGACTCTGGTCAACTCAATTGACTGCTGATGTAATCATGCTGATGCAATAACCCCATTTTAGAATTAATAATAATTTCAGAATAATGCTGAAACTTTAGAAAATCATAGAAAATAATCTGTAACTCGGACGAAAAAGTTTTATACATGAAAGTTGCTCAGAACGATGAGACGAATCCGAATACGCAGTCCGTTTGTTTGCCACACGTCCCTAGCATAGCTAACATGCAACCTTCCCCCTCCGGTTCGTTTGTCCGAAAATGCCTAACTTCGGGAAAACTTTCCGGATGTTATCACCCTTCGCCGGTATCGTGTAGCACCGCGTTAGAACACCCCTAGCCGTGCGTGTTATTGCCCTCATGCATCTGTGTTGTATCTGTTTGCATTATATTTACTGTTTCTTCCCCCTCTTCTCTCCGATAGACCCCGAGACCGCTGCTGATGTCTCTGTGATCGACTACGTCGATGACGAACCTTCTTCCCTTTCAGCGGAGCTTCCAGGCAAGCCCCCCCTTTGATCATCCTGATATCGCCCATTCCATTCACTTATGCTTGCATTAGATTTTGCTACTGTAATTGATTGCTCCTATTCTGATGCATAGCCTGCTTTTGTACCTGCTATTGTTACCTACCCGCTTATCCCAAACTGCTTAGTATAGGTTGGTTAGAGATCCATCAGTGACCACCACCTCGTCCTTGTTTCCCCTGCTTCATCATCGACGACTCGATCAACGTGATCGACGACCAGAGCCCGACACCTCACATCACATCACGCCCCTTTTTGTTGCTCGACTCTGCAGACTTACCATCGAGTGCCGAGGGTGGAACCTCATACATCACTCCTGATGAGATCTCTGTAATGTAGCTATTCGGTCATGGTCAATGAGGGTGATTTCCTCCTTCACCATTCCGATACGGCTCTGACGTGCAACACCTCAAGTGTGAACCTCGAGGGTGGTCCCTCTTACGTTCACCTTGATGATTACATTGAGTGGAATCCACCGGGGGTGATTCCTCGGGTTTTCCCCTTGATGTCTGGACACACAGTTACCTTGACATTACTTGAGGCCATTGTGAAAGCCGGGCAGGCCCGAAGAGCACCCGTGCGATGTGACGGTGGCAGCTGGCTGTTTAGCGGTATCACCCAGGAGGGGTGATTGAAGGAAATATGCCCTAGAGGCAATAATAAAGTTATTATTTATTTCCTTATATCATGATAAATGTTTATTATTCATGCTAGAATTGTATTAACCGGAAACATGATACATGTGTGAATACATAGACAAACAGAGTGTCACTAGTATGCCTCTACTTGACTAGCTCGTTGATCAAAGATGGTTATGTTTCCTAGCCATTGACATGAGTTGTCATTTGATTAACGAGATCACATCATTAGGAGAATGATGTGATTGACTTGACCCATTTCGTTAGCTTAGCACTCGATCATTCAGTATGTTGCTATTGCTTTCTTCATGACTTATACATGTTCCTATGACTATGAGATTATGCAACTCCCGTTTACCGGAGGAACACTTTGTGTCCTACCAAACGTCACAACGTAACTGGGTGATTATAAAGGTGCTCTACAGGTGTCTCCGAAGGTACTTGTTGGGTTGGCGTATTTCGAGATTAGGATTTGTCACTCCGATTGTCGGAGAGGTATCTCTAGGCCCACTCGGTAATGCACATCACTTAAGCCTTGCAAGCATTGCAACTAATGAGTTAGTTGCGGGATGATGTATTACGGAACGAGTAAAGAGACTTTCCGGTAACGAGATTGAACTAGGTATTGAGATACCGACAATCGAATCTCGGGAAAGTAAACATACCGATGACAAAGGGAACAACGTATGTTGTTATGCGGTCTGACCGATAAAGATCTTTGTAGAATATGTGGGAGCCAATATGAGCATCCAGGTTCCGCTATTGGTTATTGACCGGAGACGTGTCTCGGTCATGTCTACATAGTTCTCGAACTCGTAGGGTCCGCACGCTTAACGTTTCGATGACAGTTATATTATGAGTTTATATTTTTTGATGTACCGAAGGTTGTTCGGAGTCCCAGATGTGATCACGGACATGACGAGGAGTCTCGAAATGGTCGAGACATGAAGATTGATATATTGGAAGCCTATATTTGGATATCGGAAGTGTTCCGGGTGAAATCGGGGTTTTACCGGAGTACCGGAGGGGTTACCGGAACCCCCTGGGGGTTAATGGGCCATAGTGGGCCTTAGTGGAGAAGAGGAGAGGCGGCCAGGGCAGGGCCGCGCGCCCCTCCCCCCTAGTCTGAATAGGACAAGGAGAGGGGGGCGGCGCCCCCCCCCCTTTCCTTCTCCTCCTCCACCTCTTTCCCCCTTTCTCCTATTCCAACAAGGAAGGGAGGGAGTCCTACTCCCGGTGGGAGTTGGACTCCTCCTGGCGCGCCTCCTCCCTGGCCGGCCGCACCTCCCCCTTGCTCCTTTATATACGGGGGCAGGGGGCACCCCAAAGACACAACAATTGATCGTTTGATCTTTTAGCCGTGTGCGGTGCCCCCCTCCACCATAGTCCACCTCGATAATACTGTAGCGGTGCTTAGGCGAAGCCCTGCGTCGGTAGAACATCATCATCGTCACCACGCCGTCGTGCTGACGAAACTCTCCCTCAACACTCGGCTGGATCGGAGTTCGAGGTACCCAAAGGAGACTGTTGGGTACACCTTCTATCACAGATCCGAAGGCAAGACTTTTGTTGCTAAATTCGGAATCTTTCTGGAGAAGGAGTTTCTCTCGAAAGAAGTGAGTGGGAGGAAAGTAGAACTTGATGAGGTAACTGTACCTGCTCCCTTATTGGAAAGTAGTTCATCGCAGAAACCGGTTTCTGCGACACCTACACCAATTAGTGAGGAAGTTAATGAAACTTCAGATCAAGATATTACTGAACCTCGTAGGTCAACCAGAGTAAGATCCGCACCAGAGTGGTACGGTAATCCTGTTCTGGAAGTTATGTTACTAGACCAGGACGAACCTACGAACTATGAAGAAGCAATGGTGAGCCCAGATTCCGCGAAATGGCCTGACGCCATGAAATCTGAGATGGGATCCATGTATGAGAACAAAGTGTGGACTTTGGTTGACTTGCCCGATGATCGGCAAGCAATTGAGAATAAATGGATCTTCAAGAAGAAGACTGGCGCTGACGGTAATGTTACTGTCTATAAAGCTCGACTTGTTGCAAAAGGTTTTCGACAAGTTCAAGGGATTGACTACGATGAGACCTTCTCACCCGTAGCGATGCTTAAGTCTGTCCGAATCATGTTAGCAATTGCCGCATTTTATGATTATGAAATTTGGCATATGGATGTCAAAACAGCATTCCTGAATGGATTTCTGGAAGAAGAGTTGTATATGATGCAACCGGAAGGTTTTGTCGATCCAAAGGGAGCTGACAAAGCGTGCAAGCTCCAGCGATCCATTTATGGACTGGTGCAAGCCTCTCGGAGTTGGAATAAACGCTTTGATAGTGTGATCAAAGCATTTGGTTTTGTACAGACTTTTGGAGAAGCCTGTATTTACAAGAAAGTGAGTGGGAGCTCTGTAGCATTTCTAATATTATATGTGGATGACACATTGCTGATTGGAGATGATATAGAATTTCTGAATAGCATAAAGGGATACTTGAATAAGAGTTTTTCAATGAAAGACCTCTGTGAAGCTGCGTATATATTGGGCATCAAGATCTATAGAGATAGATCAAGACGCTTAATTGGACTTTCACAAAGCACATACCTTGACAAAGTTTCGAAGAAGTTCAAAATGGATCAAGCAAAGAAAGGGTTCTTGCCTGTGTTACAAGGTGTGAAGTTGAGTAAGACTCAATGCCCGACCACTGCAGAAGATAGAGAGAAAATGAAAGATGTTCCCTATGCTTCAGCCATAGGCTCTATCATGTATGCAATGATGTGTACCAAACCTGATGTGTGCCTTGCTATAAGTCTAGCAGGGAGGTACCAAAGTAATCCAGGAGTGGATCACTGGACAGCGGTCAAGAACATCCTGAAATACCTGAAAAGGACTAAGGATATGTTTCCCGTTTATGGAGGTGACAAAGAGCTCATCATAAATGGTTACGTTGATGCAAGCTTTGACACTGATCCGGATGATTCTAAATCGCAAACCGGATACGTGTTTACATTGAACGATGGAGCTGTCAGTTGGTGCAGTTCTAAACAAAGCGTCGTGGCGGGATCTACGTGTGAAGCGGAATACATAGCTGCTTCGGAAGCAGCAAATGAAGGAGTCTGGATGAAGGAGTTCATATCCGACCTAGGTGTCATACCTAGTGCATCGGGTCCAATGAAAATCTTTTGTGACAATACTAGTGCAATTGCCTTGGCGAAGGAATCCAGATTTCACAAGAGAACCAAGCACATCAAGAGACGCTTCAATTCCATCCGGGATTTAGTCCAGGTGGGAGACATAGAAATTTGCAAGATACATACGGATCTGAATGTTGCAGACCCGTTGACTAAGCCCCTTCCATGAGCAAACCATGATCACACCAAGGCTCCATGGGTGTTAGAATCATTACTGTGTAATCTAGATTATTGACTCTAGTGCAAGTGGGAGACTGAAGGAAATATGCCCTAGAGGCAATAATAAAGTTATTATTTATTTCCTTATATCATGATAAATGTTTATTATTCATGCTAGAATTGTATTAACCGGAAACATGATACATGTGTGAATACATAGACAAACAGAGTGTCACTAGTATGCCTCTACTTGACTAGCTCGTTGATCAAAGATGGTTATGTTTCCTAGCCATTGACATGATTTGTCATTTGATTAACGGGATCACATCATTAGGAGAATGATGTGATTGACTTGACCCATTCCGTTAGCTTAGCACTCGATCGTTTAGTATGTTGCTATTGCTTTCTTCATGACTTATACATGTTCCTATGACTATGAGATTATGCAACTCCCATTTACCCGAGGAACACTTTGTGTGCTACCAAACGTCACAACGTAACTGGGTGATTATAAAGGTGCTCTACAGGTGTCTCCGAAGGTACTTGTTGGGTTGGCGTATTTCGAGATTAGGATTTGTCACTCCGATTGTCGGAGAGGTATCTCTGGGCCCACTCGGTAATGCACATCACTTAAGCCTTGCAAGCATTGCAACTAATGAGTTAGTTGCGGGATGATGTATTACGGAACGAGTAAAGAGACTTGCCGGTAACGAGATTGAACTAGGTATTGAGATACCGACAATCGAATCTCGGGCAAGTAAACATACCGATGACAAAGGGAACAACGTATGTTGTTATGCGGTCTGACCAATAAAGATCTTTGTAGAATATGTGGGAGCCAATATGAGCATCCAGGTTCCGCTATTGGTTATTGACCGGAGACGTGTCTCGGTCATGTCTACATAGTTCTCGAACCCGTAGGGTCCGCACGCTTAACGTTTCGATGACAGTTATATTATGAGTTTATATGTTTTGATGTACCGAAGGTTGTTCGGAGTCCCGGATGTGATCACGGACATGACGAGGAGTCTCGAAATGGTCGAGACATGAAGATTGATATATTGGAAGCCTATATTTGGATATCGGAAGTGTTCCGGGTGAAATCGGGATTTTACCGGAGTACCGGAGGGGTTACCGGAACCCCCCGGGGGTTAATGGGCCATAGTGGGCCTTAGTGGAGAAGAGGAGAGGCGGCC
Organism: Triticum aestivum; assembly: GCF_018294505.1. Taxonomy (NCBI): domain Eukaryota; kingdom Viridiplantae; phylum Streptophyta; class Magnoliopsida; order Poales; family Poaceae; genus Triticum; species Triticum aestivum. Next base: position 115,252,083 of record NC_057814.1, read on the forward strand.
AAGGCAGGGCCGCGCGCCCCTCCCCCCTAGTCTGAATAGGACAAGGAGAGGGGGGCGGCGCCCCCCCCCCCCTTTCCTTCTCCTCCTCCACCTCTTTCCCCCTTTCTCCTATTCCAACAAGGAAGGGAGGGAGTCCTACTCCCGGTGGGAGTAGGACTCCTCCTGGCGCGCCTCCTCCCTGGCCGGCCGCACCTCCCCCTTGCTCCTTTATATACGGGGGCAGGGGGCACCCCAAAGACACAACAATTGATCGTTTGATCTTTTAGCCGTGTGCGGTGCCCCCCTCCACCATAGTCCACCTCGATAATACTGTAGCGGTGCTTAGGCGAAGCCCTGCGTCGGTAGAACATCATCATCGTCACCACGCCGTCGTGCTGACGAAACTCTCCCTCAACACTCGGCTGGATCGGAGTTCGAGGTACCCAAAGGAGACTGTTGGGTACACCTTCTATCACAGATCCGAAGGCAAGACTTTTGTTGCTAAATTCGGAATCTTTCTGGAGAAGGAGTTTCTCTCGAAAGAAGTGAGTGGGAGGAAAGTAGAACTTGATGAGGTAACTGTACCTGCTCCCTTATTGGAAAGTAGTTCATCGCAGAAACCGGTTTCTGCGACACCTACACCAATTAGTGAGGAAGTTAATGAAACTTCAGATCAAGATATTACTGAACCTCGTAGGTCAACCAGAGTAAGATCCGCACCAGAGTGGTACGGTAATCCTGTTCTGGAAGTTATGTTACTAGACCAGGACGAACCTACGAACTATGAAGAAGCAATGGTGAGCCCAGATTCCGCGAAATGGCCTGACGCCATGAAATCTGAGATGGGATCCATGTATGAGAACAAAGTGTGGACTTTGGTTGACTTGCCCGATGATCGGCAAGCAATTGAGAATAAATGGATCTTCAAGAAGAAGACTGGCGCTGACGGTAATGTTACTGTCTATAAAGCTCGACTTGTTGCAAAAGGTTTTCGACAAGTTCAAGGGATTGACTACGATGAGACCTTCTCACCCGTAGCGATGCTTAAGTCTGTCCGAATCATGTTAGCAATTGCCGCATTTTATGATTATGAAATTTGGCATATGGATGTCAAAACAGCATTCCTGAATGGATTTCTGGAAGAAGAGTTGTATATGATGCAACCGGAAGGTTTTGTCGATCCAAAGGGAGCTGACAAAGCGTGCAAGCTCCAGCGATCCATTTATGGACTGGTGCAAGCCTCTCGGAGTTGGAATAAACGCTTTGATAGTGTGATCAAAGCATTTGGTTTTGTACAGACTTTTGGAGAAGCCTGTATTTACAAGAAAGTGAGTGGGAGCTCTGTAGCATTTCTAATATTATATGTGGATGACACATTGCTGATTGGAGATGATATAGAATTTCTGAATAGCATAAAGGGATACTTGAATAAGAGTTTTTCAATGAAAGACCTCTGTGAAGCTGCGTATATATTGGGCATCAAGATCTATAGAGATAGATCAAGACGCTTAATTGGACTTTCACAAAGCACATACCTTGACAAAGTTTCGAAGAAGTTCAAAATGGATCAAGCAAAGAAAGGGTTCTTGCCTGTGTTACAAGGTGTGAAGTTGAGTAAGACTCAATGCCCGACCACTGCAGAAGATAGAGAGAAAATGAAAGATGTTCCCTATGCTTCAGCCATAGGCTCTATCATGTATGCAATGATGTGTACCAAACCTGATGTGTGCCTTGCTATAAGTCTAGCAGGGAGGTACCAAAGTAATCCAGGAGTGGATCACTGGACAGCGGTCAAGAACATCCTGAAATACCTGAAAAGGACTAAGGATATGTTTCCCGTTTATGGAGGTGACAAAGAGCTCATCATAAATGGTTACGTTGATGCAAGCTTTGACACTGATCCGGATGATTCTAAATCGCAAACCGGATACGTGTTTACATTGAACGATGGAGCTGTCAGTTGGTGCAGTTCTAAACAAAGCGTCGTGGCGGGATCTACGTGTGAAGCGGAATACATAGCTGCTTCGGAAGCAGCAAATGAAGGAGTCTGGATGAAGGAGTTCATATCCGACCTAGGTGTCATACCTAGTGCATCGGGTCCAATGAAAATCTTTTGTGACAATACTAGTGCAATTGCCTTGGCGAAGGAATCCAGATTTCACAAGAGAACCAAGCACATCAAGAGACGCTTCAATTCCATCCGGGATTTAGTCCAGGTGGGAGACATAGAAATTTGCAAGATACATACGGATCTGAATGTTGCAGACCCGTTGACTAAGCCCCTTCCATGAGCAAACCATGATCACACCAAGGCTCCATGGGTGTTAGAATCATTACTGTGTAATCTAGATTATTGACTCTAGTGCAAGTGGGAGACTGAAGGAAATATGCCCTAGAGGCAATAATAAAGTTATTATTTATTTCCTTATATCATGATAAATGTTTATTATTCATGCTAGAATTGTATTAACCGGAAACATGATACATGTGTGAATACATAGACAAACAGAGTGTCACTAGTATGCCTCTACTTGACTAGCTCGTTGATCAAAGATGGTTATGTTTCCTAGCCATTGACATGATTTGTCATTTGATTAACGGGATCACATCATTAGGAGAATGATGTGATTGACTTGACCCATTCCGTTAGCTTAGCACTCGATCGTTTAGTATGTTGCTATTGCTTTCTTCATGACTTATACATGTTCCTATGACTATGAGATTATGCAACTCCCATTTACCCGAGGAACACTTTGTGTGCTACCAAACGTCACAACGTAACTGGGTGATTATAAAGGTGCTCTACAGGTGTCTCCGAAGGTACTTGTTGGGTTGGCGTATTTCGAGATTAGGATTTGTCACTCCGATTGTCGGAGAGGTATCTCTGGGCCCACTCGGTAATGCACATCACTTAAGCCTTGCAAGCATTGCAACTAATGAGTTAGTTGCGGGATGATGTATTACGGAACGAGTAAAGAGACTTGCCGGTAACGAGATTGAACTAGGTATTGAGATACCGACAATCGAATCTCGGGCAAGTAAACATACCGATGACAAAGGGAACAACGTATGTTGTTATGCGGTCTGACCAATAAAGATCTTTGTAGAATATGTGGGAGCCAATATGAGCATCCAGGTTCCGCTATTGGTTATTGACCGGAGACGTGTCTCGGTCATGTCTACATAGTTCTCGAACCCGTAGGGTCCGCACGCTTAACGTTTCGATGACAGTTATATTATGAGTTTATATGTTTTGATGTACCGAAGGTTGTTCGGAGTCCCGGATGTGATCACGGACATGACGAGGAGTCTCGAAATGGTCGAGACATGAAGATTGATATATTGGAAGCCTATATTTGGATATCGGAAGTGTTCCGGGTGAAATCGGGATTTTACCGGAGTACCGGAGGGGTTACCGGAACCCCCCGGGGGTTAATGGGCCATAGTGGGCCTTAGTGGAGAAGAGGAGAGGCGGCCAGGGCAGGTCCGCGCGCCACTCCCCCTAGTCCGAATAGGACAAGGAGAGGGGGGCGCCCCCCCCCCCTTCCTTCTCCTCCTCCACCTCTTTCCCCCCTTCTCCTATTCCAACAAGGAAGGGAGGGAGTCCTACTCCCGGTGGGAGTAGGACTCCTCCTGGCGCGCCTCCTCCCTGGCCGGCCGCACCTCCCCCCTTGCTCCTTTATATACGGGGGCAGGGGGCACCCCAAAGACACAACAATTGATCGTTTGATCTTTTAGTCGTGTGCGGTGCCCCCCTCCACCATAGTCCACCTCGATAATACTGTAGCGGTGCTTAGGCGAAGCCCTGCGTCGGTACAACATCATCATCGTCACCACGCCGTCGTGCTGATGAAACTCTCCCTCAACACTCGGTTGGATCGGAGTTCGAGGGACGTCATCGGGCTGAACGTGTGCTGAACTCGGAGGTGTCGTGCGTTCGGTACTTGGTCGGTCGGATCGTGAAGATGTATGACTACATCAATCGCGTTGTGCTAACGCTTCCGCTTTCGGTCTACGAGGGTACGTGGACAACACTCTCCCCTCTCGTTGCTATGCATCACCATGATCTTGCGTGTGCATAGGAAATTTTTTAAAATTACTACGTTCCCCAACAGTGATAGCTCCGGACTTGTCCCGACAGCCGTCACTTCTTTTAATAATGCACTAACAGGTTTGGGTATTTTTCTGAATTGGCCTTTGGCCTTTACGCACTAACCACCACGCAAGAATAGTTATGGGCCTCGACGTCGCAGTATCAGCCGAAGCTTTGTCAGACGTCCAGTTCAGCATTGCGGCACGGACGGATTGTGCTGGCCATCCGAGGCGGTGCTGGTATCCACCCTGCTCGCAACGACCCAGAGTGCAACGGGCGATGGGCCCAAGACCCCGGGGTGCTTAGGATGTAGACCGGCGGGGACCTCTCTGCTGAGCCTAGGTAGGGTTGCGACGTGTTGATCTTCCGAGGCCGGGCATTGACCCCAGAAAGGTGTGTCCGGCCAGAGTGATCAGGCGTGTTGGGTAACGTGGTGCACCCCTGCAGGGAAGATATATATTCGAATACCGTGTCCACGGTAATGGACGTTCAGACTTGTATCCTGATCTTATACAACTAGAAATGGATACTTGATATGTGATGGATATGTGGCTCCGAGATTGCTTTCTCGCAGGGAGTCGAGGAAGGATCTCTGGGCGTTATTGTTACAACATGCTTGTTAATTATAAACTGCCATTCTTTACTCTTCTACATGCTGCAAGACGCTTGGAGCTGCTTGAAGATGCTAGTCTTCGATAGGCTAGGCCTTCCCCCCTATTCTGGCATTCTGCAGTTCAGTCCACAGACACAACCCTTCCATTTGATACCATTGCATACTTAGTTTAGATCTGATGCTTGCGAGTACTTTGGATGAGTACTCACGGTTGCTTTGCTCCCCTTTTTCCCCCTTCCTTCTTCTTTCCGGTTGATGCAACCAGATGGTGGATCCCTGGAGCCAGATGCCACCGCCGACGGATACTACTACGTGGAGCCCGCCGATGACCAGGAGTAGTTAGGAGGTCTCAGGCAGGAGGCCTTGCCTCTTCATCGTTGTTGTTTTTGTGCTTGCCTTCTTAAGGCATCCTTGTTACTAATGTCTGTACTCAGATATTGTTGCTTCCGCTGACGCTTGTTGATGTCTACACAACCTTCTTCTTGTAGACGTTGTTGGGCCTCCAAGTGCAGAGGTTTGTAGGACAGTAGCAAATTTCCCTCAAGTGGATGACCTAAGGTTTATCAATCCGTGGGAGGCGTAGGATGAAGATGGTCTCTCTCAAGCAACCCTGCAACCAAATAACAAAGAGTCTCTTGTGTCCCCAACACACCCAATACAATGGTAAATTGTATAGGTGCACTAGTTCGGCGAAGAGATGGTGATACAAGTGCAATATGGATGGTAGATATAGGTTTTTGTAATCTGAAAATATAAAAACAGCAAGGTAACTAATGATAAAAGTGAGCACAAACGGTATTGCAATGCGTTGAAACAAGGCCTAGGGTTCATACTTTCACTAGTGCAAGTTCTCTCATAACATAATTGGATCATATAACTATCCCTCAACATGCAACAAAGAGTCACTCCAAAGTCACTAATAGCGGAGAACAAACGAAGAGATTATTGTAGGGTACGAAACCACCTCAAAGTTATTCTTTCGGATCGATCTATTCAAGAGTTCGTACTAGAATAACACCTTAAGACACATATCAACCAAAACCCTAATGTCACCTAGATACTCCAATGTCACCTCAAGTATCCGTGGGCATGATTATACGATATGCATCACACAATCTCAGATTCATCTATTCAACCAACACATAGAACCTCAAAGAGTGCCCCAAAGTTTCTACCGGAGAGTCAAGATGAAAACGTGTGCCAACCCCTATGCATAGGTTCATGGGCGGAACCCGCAAGTTGATCACCAAAACATACATCAAGTGAATCAATAGAATAACCCATTGTCACCATGGTTATCCCACGCAAGACATACATCAAGTGTTCTCAAATCATTAAAGACTCAATTCGATAAGATAACTTCAAAGGAAAAACTCAATCCATTACAAGAGAGTAGAGGGGGAGAAACATCATAAGATCCAACTATAATAGCAAAGCTCGCGATACATCAAGATCGTATCACCTCAAGAACACGAGAGAGAGAGAGAGAGAGAGAGAGAGATCAAACACATAGCTACTGGTACATACCCTCAGCCCCGAGGGTGAACTACTCCCTCCTCGTCATGGAGAGTGCCGGGATGATGAAGATGGCCACCGGTGAGGGTTCCCCCTCCGGCAGGGTGCCGGAACAGGGTCCCGATTGGTTTTTTGTGGCTACACAGGCTTGCGGCGGCGGAACTCCCGATCTATTCTGTTTTCTGGAGGTTTCAGTATTTATAGGATTTTTGGCGTAGGTCCCACGTCAGGGGGGTCTCCGGGTTGTCCACGAGGCAGGGGGCCACGCCTAGAGGGGTGGGCGCGCCCCCCACCCTCGTGGGCAGCCCGGGACTCTCCTGGCCCAACTCTTTTACTCCGGGGGCTTCTTTTGGTCCAGAAAAAATCATCAAAAATTGGCACGTTAATTGGACTCCGTTTGGTTTTCCTTTTCTGCAAAACTTAAAACAAGGAAAAAAACAGAAACTGGCACTGGGCTCTAGGTTAATAGGTTAGTCCCAAAAATCATATAAAATAGCATATAAATGCATATAAAACATCCTAGAAGGATAATATAATAGCATGAATACTTCATAAATTATAGATACGTTGGAGATGTATCAGCATCCCCAAGCTTAATTCCTGCTCGTCCTCGAGTAGGTAAATGATAAAAAAAATATGAAGTGTGAATGCTAGCAAGTGCATAAGTTTGATCAATGATAGTTCCAATCACTTTTTCTAGCATCATTATATATCATAACAGTTGCTCATATCTTAAAGCTTCTCATGATCAAGTAACAAACCATTCACATGTTAAAGTATAGATCATAAACTTTCTTGAAAACTAACAAACCGTGTTATTAGTCATCAAACAATTACAATTCATCTTATTTTCAGGAAGAGTCTATGTCAGAGCTTTGATTTAGCAAATCCCACATACTCAACTATCATATAGTCTTCCATGATTGCTACCACTCAAAGCATATTTTTAGAACAAATAGTATTCATCGAACACAGAGAAAGATAGGGGCTTAATGTTTCGCCTCCCAACCTTTTACCTCAAGGGTAATGTCAACAATAATAATTCATGCTCAAATATATTTGAATGGCCATATATGCTTAGATCTTTCCATCACATGATGCTTGCCAACTAAAGAGTGGGTTGGAATGAGAAGGAATACTACTGACTCTTGCATAAAAGTAAAAGATAGGCCCTTCGCAGAGGGAAGCAGGGATTTGCAGAGGTGCCAGAGCTCGAAGCTAAAACAGAGATGAAAATAATTTTGAGAGGTATGCTTTCATTGTCAACATAACGACCAAGAGTTCCCAATATCTTCCATACTAGATACATTATAGGCGGTTCCCACGCGGAAAGGTAAAGTTTTTACTCCCCCTCCACCAACATTCACACTCCACGGCTTGTCCGAAACAACGGGTGCCGTCCAACTATCAACATTCCTTGGGGAGTTTTGTTTAAATTATTTGCGATTTTGTTTTTGATCTTTTGATCATAGGACTGGGCATCCCAGTTACCAGCCATTTTCTCGTGAATGATGAGCGGAGTCCACTCATCGTGAGAATAACCCACCTAGCATGGAAGATACTGACAGCCCCTTGTCGCTACATGAGCGATTCGGGCATACAAAACAGATTATTATTTGAAGGTTTAGAGTTTGGCACATGCAAATTTACTTGGAACAGCAAGTAAATACCGCATATAGGTAGATATGGTGGACACTCATGGAATAAACTTGGTTCAAGGAATTTGGATGCACAAGCAGTATTCCCGCTTAGTACAGATATTTTGGCTAGCAAAGGATTCTAAATAGCAAGCACCACATGTTAGAGGATCCATAACAATATAACTTATACAAATATACCCAAGCATAACTCATTATGTTGTCTTCCTTGTCCGACTTCAACTAATTTGCTCAGGTTTGAAAATAATTAATGGGGCTCACAATCATAGAAGATGTCCAAGATAGTATATTTATATGTGAAATCTCTCTTCCTTCAATATTCTTTCATGAATTGTTCAAGTGACCAATACAATGTTTGCTAACCTTCAAAAAATTTACCACCTCTACTTCTTATATGTGAAGGCATTACTCCCCATGGGAAAGGCATATGAAACATATATAATTTCAGATTTATGACATTCAAATCATTCAACCATTTACTCATAGGATATAAGTGAAGCACACGAGTAAATGACAAACTACTCTAAAAAGATATGAGTGAAGATCAATGAGTAGTTAAATAATTATGTAGCTATGTGAAGACTCTCAAGAATTTCAGATCTTGGGATATTATTCAAACAGCAAGCAAAACAAAATAAAATGACATTTCAAGGATAGCACTCATCATGTGAAGAAGCAAAAACTTAGGCTCAACCGATAATAACCGATAATTGTTGAAGAAGAAAGGTGGGATGCCTACCGGGGCATCCCCAAGCTTAGATGCTTGAGACCTCTTGAAATATTATCTTGGGGTGCCTTGGGAATCCCCAAGCTTGAGCTTTTGTATCTCCTTAATTCCTCTCATATCACGGTTTCCTAAATCTCGAAAGCTTCATCCACACCAAACTCAACAAGAACTCGTGAGATAAGTTAGTATAAACCAATGCAAAAACCTTATCATTTTCTACTGTAACAAATCACTAAAATCATTATTCAACATTGCATACTAAATGTCTCTGCATATTTAATACTCCTATCCTCAAATAGAATCATTAAACAAGCAAACATATGTAAACAATGCAAACATAACAGCAATCTGCCAAAACAGTACAGTATGTAAAGAATGCAAGATTCATCATACTTCCCTAACTCCAAACATTATGAAAGAAAATTCCCACTGTAGTAAATTTATCAGAGCTTATTATGCAAAAGGTTTCAACATTTTATCACATTCTGACTTTTCTAGGGAATTTTTGCAACAGCGGTAAACTTTCTGTTTTGAAACAGCAACATGTATACTTGCAAAATAAGCATGGTAAAATCTATCCTTGACATTTTTATTGAAAATAGATATGCAAAACATTATTCTAAGTAACAGCAAGCAAATACTAACAAAATAAAATGACGCTCCAAGCAAAACACATATCATGTGGTGAATAAAAATATAGCTCCAAGTAAAGTTACCAATGAATGAAGACGGTAGAGGGGATGCCATCCGGGGCATCCCCAAGCTTAGGCTCTTGGTTGTCCTTGAATATTACCTTGGGGTGTCTTGGTCATCCCCAAGCTTAGGCTCTTTCCACTCCTTATTCCATAGTCCATCGAATCTTTACCCAAAACATGAAAACTTCACAACACAAAACTTAACAGAAAACTCATAAGCTCCGTTAGTATAAGAAAATAAAACCACCACTTAGGTACTGTTGTGAACTCATTCTAAATTCATATTGGTGTAATATCTACTGTATTCCAACTTCTCTATGGTTCATACCCTCCAATACTACTCATAGATTCATCAAAATAAGCAAACAACACATCGAAAACAGAATCTGTCAAAAACAGAACAGTCTGTAGTAATCTGTAACTAACGCAAACTTCTGGAACTCCAAAATTTTTAAAATAAATTGGTGGACCTGAGTAATTTGTCTAGTAATCATCTGAAAAAATAATCAACTAAATATCACTATCCAGTAAAAAGTTTTAGCTAATCTCGTGAGCGCTAAAGTTTCTGTTTTTTTACAGCATGATCATAAAGACTTCACCCAAGTCTTCCCAAAGGTTCTACTTGGCACAAACACTAATTAAAACACAAAACCACATCTAAACAGAAGCTAGATGGATTATTTATTTCTAAACAGAACCAAAATGCAAGAAACTAAAATAAAAATTGGGTTGCCACCCAACAAGCGCTAACGTTTAACGCCCCTAGCTAGACATGATGATTTCAATGATGCTCGCATAAAAGATAAGAATTGAAACATAAAGAGAGCATCATGAAGAATATGACTAGCACATTTAAGTCTAATCCACTTCCTATGCATAGGGATTTTGTGAGCAAACAACTTATGGGAACAAGAATCAACTTGCATAGGAAGGTAAAACAAGCATAACTTCAAGATTTTAAGCACATAAAGAGGAAACTTGATATTATTGCAATTCCTACATGCATATATTCCTCCCTCATAATAATTTTCAGTAGCATCATGAATGAATTCAACAATATAGCCAGCACCTAAAGCATTCTTTTCATGATCTACTTGCATAGAAATTTTACTACTCTCCACATAAGCAAAATTCTTCTCTTCAATAGTAGTGGGAGCAAACTCAACAAAATAACTATCATATGATTGAAAATTAAGATCAAGATGACAAGTTTCATGGTTATCATTGTTCTTTAGAGCATACGTGTCATCACAATAATCATCATAGATAGGAGGCATGCTTTCATCATAGTAAATTTGCTCATCAAAGCTTGGAGGACAAAAAATATCATCTTCATCAAATATAGCTTCTCCAAGCTTGTGGCTTTGCATATCATTAGCATCATGGATATTCAAGGAATTCATACTAACAACATTGCCATCATGCTCATCGTTCAAATATTTAGTGCCAAACATTTTATAGACTTCTTCTTCTAGCACTTTGGCACAATTTTCCTTTCCATCATACTCACGAAAGATATTAAAAAGATGAAGCGTATGAGGTAAACTCAATTCCATTTTTTTGTACTTTTCTTTTATAGACTAAACTAGTGATAAAACAAGAAAATAAAAGATTCGATTGCAAGATCTAAAGATATACCTTCAAGCACTCACCTCCCCGGCAACGGCGCCAGAAACTGCTTGATGTCTACTACACAACCTTCTTCTTGTAGACGTTGTTGGGCCTCCAAGTGTAGAGGTTTGTAGGACAGTAGCAAATTTCCCTCAAGTGGATGACCTAAGATTTATCAATCCGTGGGAGGCATAGGATGAAGATGGTCTCTCTCAAGCAACCCTGCAACCAAATAACAAAGAGTCTCTTGTGTCCCCAACACACCCAATACAATGGTAAATTGTATAGGTGCTGTCGGGGATATACCCCGCGGTATGACCCGGCCGGAATTGGCGACTCACTGGTGACCCGCCCGGAGCTTGGCGATTCACAGATAACCTGCCCGATCTTGGCGACTCATTAGTAACCCGGCGGGCGGGTCAGATGGACAACAAGGCCTAAAGCCCAGAAGGCCGGCTCACGTTATGATGGGCCGGATTAAAAGGAAAGGGATGACGAATATTTCCTTTACGAGGAAGCAAGACCCGGACTTGTAATTAACTTGTAAGAGAAGATAGACTAGTCCTAGTCCTACTAGGACTCCACATGTAGCCAGCCCCTCTAACTTATATAAGGAGGGGCAGGGCACCCCAAAGAAGGACAGGCAACAAGAAACGATCTCTAGGGCTAGACACCGAGAGCCGGTTCCCGGCGACTCTCCCGTGATCATAATGAGACCTAGCCTCAAACAGCATGTAGGGTTGTTACCGGATGATGTTTCCCGGGGCCCGAAGCTGTCTAAATCCATGTCTTGTGTTGCGTCTCTCGATTCCGCTCAACCCCTCTCAAGCTACCACATAGATGCGTTGGCCTCGCGACTAAGTCCTGACACTAAGGACATCTGCCGTGACAATTCCACGACAGTTGGCGCCCACCGTGGGGCCTGCGCACGGTGGTGATGAGTTCTTGAAGGGATCTCTCCTAGGGATCGAAAGCTCGCGATGTGATCAGATGAAGAAGAGCCGGTATGAAACAATCGCGCAAGAAGTCTACCGTCGGACGGATTAATTAATTCCACTCATTAATTTTGGAAGGATGAATACAAGATTGAGATCGGGAATTAGGGCTGCGTCTGTACGCGGCCGCAAGTCGCCGAGATCAACCGGAGTTTTTTACCGCAAGTATACGTCAACTGGTCCTATTTAGTGACCTGGTCTGATTGCTACCCTCTGGCGTGAAGATTGAAGCCTGCTGCAAGTTGATTGACACATGCTTTTACATTTCTGTTTGTTACGCAGAGAAGCAAACCCCTCAAGGGCATAGATTCCTAGGCCAATCATTACCTTGCAATTGATCTCACAAAAAGCTTTCCAAGTGGTTGCTCACATGAGTTTCCGATTTTCAAGTACTGTACCTGGCTTTTAAGGAGTCGAGTTTCCAACTGGGTTTGATGTGTCGATCTATTACTCAAGAGTTGCTGCTGTGGTTTCCTGTGTACGCAGCTACTGCTACCTCAAAAAAAATGCCATGACCGAGATGCGGATACAGCTGTGACCCGGTTTCACCACAGTGGTTTTCCTTAAACCGGCCCGCCTTCTGTTTTGACATGCTTGGGAATATTAAACGGTGGCCACTCTGGACTGCGGTCGCGTCAGCAGTCAGCTCCGTCAGTGTGCGCTGCCATTACTGGCAATACTTTGTTACTACTATTTATCTGTCCGGCTCAAGATGGACATCAGAAGGCTACACGAAACTATGGTGCAAAAATACGTGTCTGGAGATTTAAAAAAACGGACGAAGTTAAAAAATGCGCAACATTGAGCCCCTCTGCTGTATTAATTCACCGGGGCCGCATTGAGCCGCCACTGCTATGATAAGCCGCCGGGCTATTTTGGGTTGCCGGTCTACCTGAGCTGTTTTCTGTTGCGTTGAATGGATCATCGGTCATCCGAACAAATCAGGTGATATCCATCTAAGATTATTTTATTAGCGCATATTGTTTTTTGTCAAAAAACAATCACTTTGGTATGTGCAGGACAATGATTCATCATAAAGATGGTGTAATGCCGTATCCATGGAGTGTGCGGTAGCATCATCATGTAACGGCATCTGCGGCCGCTTACTGTTCAACAGGTGGGCGCAAGCCGCCACCCCTGCAGTCCGGTCTACATCAACGCGCCAGCCGACTCGCCCATCCGCGCCGCCTTACAATGCCATGGACGACCTGCCCGTCCACCCTCGCGGCCGGCTCACACGTCTGCGACCAGCTTACAATGTGACGGACAACTTACCCGTCCGCCCCCGCGGCCGACTCGGCGTCCGCGTCGCTTACCGCTCCTGCGATTGACTCGCCCGACCGCACCGGCTTACAACGCCGTGGCCGGCTCATCTGTCTGCTCCTGCGGCCGACTCGGCCGTGATTGGTTTCAGCTTCACCGTGATGATCATCAACTCCGCGGTGGATAATTTCTGGCCTGACATATCAGGTGAAATCAATCCAGTAAATTTTTATATATTATATATTGTTTTCTTTAAAAAGAGCAATTACCCTGGCTTGCGAGGTTTTTGATACAGGACAATTGTTCACTACATCAACACAACGTGGTTGACTCGCCCATCCGCGCGGCTTACCGCGCCGGCGATCGATTCGCCCGTCCGGACCGACTTACAACACCACGGCCGGCTCATCTGTCTGTGCCGCCTCTGATGCAACGGTCGTCTTTACCATCCATCTCTCGCGGGTTGGTCTATATAAACACACTGGGCCGCACCTGTATGCATGAGCTGTTTATTGAATATGAGCGAGTCACTGCTTGGGAAGCCCGGTTTTTCTTCCAACAAATTGGAGGCCAATTATCATGTATTATCAGCCGCCGTCTGCACTGGATGGTTCAATGGGCAGGCGCACAAGTCGCCGCCACTACAGTTTGGTTAACTTCAAAACATCCAGTTGGAAGGAACCATTGGCCGAGTTGCTGACACGGCTCATACGGGGTCATTTATAACCCACCGCAGTCACTTCAACCTTCTGTGGATTCACATCGCGCTATCAACACCAATGATATACACCTTATGCTATGGTCAATATGGAGAATCTCAAAGCCAACTCCTCGAGTCGTCTTGAGACTCGGGGGCTACAATGATATGACTCGGCAGCATTGGTCGGTTTCAATGCATTCAAGAACTCCGGGTCATTGGAGGGAAAAATAACCCGGTCCCGGAGGCTACCGCCATATTGGTAAAAGGTTTAGAGGCCGTCAGAAAATTTCTGGCTTAAAAAGAAGGATTCCGGTTTAGATCCGGCTTAAGAGACTTGACATCTCCCACAAAGCACTGAAGCTCTTAAATATCCGGTTTAAAATCCGGTTCAAGGGAAATTTATCTACCACAAAGTTTTGAAGCTCTCAAATCTGGTTCAAAATCCGGTTTAAGGTAAATTTGTTTATCACAAAGCTTTGAAACTCTCAATATCTTGTTTTTCCGGTTCAAAAAGAATTTATCTCTCACAAAAGTTCGAGTTTTCAGGAAAAATTAAAGGGACCAAAAGGAGTCTGTTACAAAGCACAACCCAAACATAAGTACCCTGCTTTAATGACCATTGGGAGCTGATCATAATCGAATTTAGATTAACCCTTTAGGTGTGACCCTGATCGTATTCGAATCAGAGTCGTTAAATATTCTCATGATCACTAGGGGGCTTCCTATTCAAACATAGGTCGTATTCGAACCAAAGAGAACATAGCTGTTGGTACTCTCTTGATCGGCACACTGCCGAGCTCACTAGGGGGATTCTTGATCATATTCGAATCATAGCTCAACCCCTTTTGGGAACCGACGTGGATCGTATTCGAATCGGCGTCGTTAAACAACTCTCAAGGTCATTTGGGGGCTTCCTGTTCAAACATAGGTCGTATTCGAACCAAAGAGAACATAGCTGTCGGTACCCTCTTGATCGGCAACGCCAAAGCCACTGGGGGCTATATGATCGTATTCGAATCTTAGCTTAACCCCTTTGGGAAGGTTTTCTGATCGTATTCGAATCAGAAGCCTCAAATTTTTTGAAGTCTCTTTTTGCAAACAATTTTTGGATTTTATTTGAAGCTCTTTTGATCATATCTAAAGTGTATATGAGTGGTTGCTATTTAACCCGGTTTGACTTTGGATGATAAGTCGCCATCATATGACAATCATAAGCATTTGGAAGTCTTGATTTCTAAAGATTGGGTTATCACCCTTACTGCACAGGTCACATAAACCGGCAGTGAAAATTCAATATCACAGGCATAATATTATTATTATAGTTGTGTTTCAAAGTTAGATTCATAATAGGCTTATCTGTGACTCCTTGTTACACATCAATGGTTATATGTGAGATATTATGACCCGCCCTGCGGTAAACCGCCAAGGGATCTTGTGATCTAATTATGTGCAGGATAAGACTACATTTGGATGGTTACCCGCCCTGGTTTTTGACGTTAAGTCGCTAGGGCATATGTTGTTTAAATTCTGCAGGATTTACAGAGCTATGACTTACATAAATGATTAAATTCAAGCCCATCATCATAGATTGAAATTAGTGTCTCAAAAGGGTTATCAATTCTTGATTTTCTCAAAGGCTATAAGCCGCCGGGTTGTACAAATTCCGGCTTACAATGGAGGCGTATTAAATCGCCATCGGCCAAGAGCCGCCGGGTATTTAAACTCCGGATTGACTTATCAGCAGATGAGGTATTCAAAGTCGCTTTGGCGCAATGGCTATTATTTTATCAATGGATATGATTTATTCTATAATGGAAAGAATAGTCCCGAGTCGCTGCAGGCTTACGACCCGGCACTTGGGGGCTACATTATTTAAATTGAGATTACATCAAATATGCAAGTCCCATGTCACTGCCAGCATGCACCATGGCACTTGGGGGCTAATGCAAAGTCATTTTTTGCTCAACTTATTGAAGACCCGACTCATCATATTCTAAATGAGCCGGCCCTTGGGGACTACCAATTGCTCCTGTCAAAAATTCAAGGTACACAAGCCTTAATCCATTATATTAAAGGGTCCACTGCTCAGTTGGTAAAGCACAAAGCTCTTAACCTTGTGGACGTGGGTTCAAGCCCCATGATGGGGGTTACATCATATGATGTTCTTTTCAAAGAAGTATATATAAAGTCCCAGCTCAATATTATCTTACTGAGCCGGCCCTTGGGGGCTACACGTTGCTGCTCAAAGTTTACATGATCATATTTACAAAGTCCCTGCTCATTATTGCATAATGAACCGGCCCTTGGGGGCTACACTGGTTGAAATTTTATGAGCATAAGGCAATTACAAGTCCCAGGTTGCTGCAAACATGACAACCCGACACTTAGGGGCTACAGGTGATATACATATAAGGGGGGGATATTCAAATTCTTAGTTTTGAGCAGATCAGATTGACCCGGTGTTTGCAACAATCATGATCTGGTGTCACTAATAATTATGACCCGGCGTCGGCAACAGTTATGACCCGGTGCTATCAATATTTACAAGCCGGCAATTTTGGTTATGATAAACCGGCAAGTTTTACCTCTTCAAGCCGACTGAAAGTCAGATGAGTATTTCAAGACCAATATGTTTTAAGCCGGCGCTTTGGAAGCCGATTCAAGTGGATTATTTCTTACAATATTTCTCTACAAGAGATTAATGCGAGTAAATTGACTCTGAAGCTGGCCTATTGACCCGGATTTTTCAAAAGAAGTATCTGGATTTTTTGCATTCACAAAGTTTGAACATATCTACTAAAGGAGATTTGCTATGAGTTCATGGGCATGTATCAAGAAGGAAATGACAAGGATTTAAAGATGATCAGGTGCCGGCTTACAAAAATTTAACCCGGAGCACAACCTATCAAGTTTGTTCTTGTGTTTATTTTACAGGATCAGTTTAACATGGATAAATCAAAATTAAACCGGGGGCTAATGTCGGGGATATACCCCGCGGTATGACCCGGCCGGAATTGGCGACTCACTGGTGACCCGCCCGGAGCTTGGCGATTCACAGATAACCTGCCCGATCTTGGCGACTCATTAGTAACCCGGCGGGCGGGTCAGATGGACAACAAGGCCTAAAGCCCAGAAGGCCGGCTCACGTTATGATGGGCCGGATTAAAAGGAAAGGGATGACGAATATTTCCTTTACGAGGAAGCAAGACCCGGACTTGTAATTAACTTGTAAGAGAAGATAGACTAGTCCTAGTCCTACTAGGACTCCACATGTAACCCGCCCCTCTAACTTATATAAGGAGGGGCAGGGCACCCCAAAGAGGGACAGGCAACAAGAAACGATCTCTAGGGCTAGACACCGAGAGCCGGTTCCCGGCGACTCTCCCGTGATCATAATGAGACCTAGCCTCAAACAGCATATAGGGTTGTTACCGGATGATGTTTCCTGGGGCCCGAAGCTGTCTAAATCCTTGTCTTGTGTTGCGTCTCTCGATTCCGCTCAACCCCTCTCAAGCTACCACATAGATGCGTTGGCCTTGCGACTAAGTCCTGACACTAAGGACATCTGTCGTGACAATTCCACGACAGGTGCACTAGTTCGGCGAAGAGATGGTGATACAAGTGCAATATGGATGGTAGATATAGGTTTTTGTAATCTGAAAATATAAAAACAGCAAGGTAACTAATGATAAAAGTGAGCACAAACGGTATTGCAATGCGTTAAAACAAGGCCTAGGATTCATACTTTCACTAGTGCAAGTTCTCTCAACAATAATAACATAATTTGATCATATAACTATCCCTCAACATGCAACAAAGAGTCACTCCAAAGTCACTAATAGCGGAGAACAAACGAAGAGATTATTGTAGGGTACGAAACCACCTCAAAGTTATTCTTTCGGATCGATCTATTCAAGAGTTCGTACTAGAATAACACCTTAAGACACATATCAACCAAAACCCTAATGTCACCTAGATACTCCAATGTCACCTCAAGTATCCGTGGGCATGATTATACGATATGCATCACACAATCTCAGATTCATCTATTCAACCAACACATAGAACCTCAAAGAGTGCCCCAAAGTTTCTACCGGAGAGTCAAGATGAAAACGTGTGCCAACCCCTATGCATAGGTTCATGGGCGGAACCCGCAAGTTGATCACCAAAACATACATCAAGTGAATCTATAGAATAACCCATTGTCACCACGGTTATCCCACGCAAGACATACATCAAGTGTTCTCAAATCATTAAAGACTCAATCCGATAAGATAACTTCAAAGGAAAAACTCAATCCATTACAAGAGAGTAGAGGGGGAGAAACATCATAAGATCCAACTATAATAGCAAAGCTCGCGATACATCAAGATCGTATCACCTCAAGAACACGAGAGAGATAGAGAGATCAAACACATAGCTACTGGTACATACCCTCAGCCCCGAGGGTGAACTACTCCCTCCTCGTCATGGAGAGCGCTGGGATGATGAATATGGCCACCGGTGAGGGTTCCCCCCTCCAGCAGGGTGCCGGAACAGGGTCCCGATTGATTTTTCGTGGCTACAGAGGCTTGCGGCGGCGGAACTCCCGATCTATTCTGTTTTCTGGAGGTTTCAGTATTTATAGGATTTTTTGGCGTAGGTCTCACGTTAGGGGGGTCTCCGGGTTGTCCACGAGGCAGGGGCCCACGCCCAGGGGGGTGGGCGCGCCCCCCACCCTCGTGGGCAGCCCGGGACTCTCCTGGCCCAACTCTTTTACTCCGGGGGCTTATTTTGGTCCAGAAAAAATCATCAAAAATTGGCACGTCAATTGGACTCCGTTTGGTTTTCCTTTTCTGCAAAACTTAAAAACAAGGAAAAAACAGCAACTGGCACTGGGCTCTAGGTTAATAGGTTAGTCCCAAAAATCATATAAAATAGCATATAAATGCATATAAAACATCCTAGAAGGATAATATAATAGCATGAATACTTCATAAATTATAGATACGTTGGAGACGTATCACTTGTGTTTCGAGCTTCTGTATTCGAGCCATCGAGGCCCCTGGCTTGTAATATGAAGCTTGTATTATTTTAATTTGTGTCTAGAGTTGTGTTGTGATATCTTACCGTGAGTCCCTGATCTTGATCGTACACATTTGCGTGTATGATTAGTGTACGGTCGAATCGGGGGCATCACACCCTCCCATGGTCGACCCTGACCTCCCCTTCTTACGCAACAGTTATCAACATTTCAGCGTCACGCAGTGCAGCACCGGCCTTCTCCTCTGCAAATGCTGGAATCCTCCCTATCCTAAGGAATACCGTTGGAATTTTTGTCCGAATCCAGGACCCGGACAATGTTTCAAATGTGGTGAGGCTAAGGAATTTGATTATGTTGTCTGCAATCCTGCTACCCATTAGTGGACTGTGTTGCCTCGTATAGAATTCCCTCCTATGGAATTGCACGACCGCCTGAAAAAGGTTGCCCCTCAAAACCAAGACTTCCAAATCCTGAAATACCTTCGTTTGCGTTCTCGCCTAGGCAATCACTTTTTGGGTTTTGACCCGGCCATTCCTTCCCGCTTTGTGGTGTTTGTGCACCTGGGCGCATTTCGTGGCCTGTCCACGGAAATGACCTACTCATCGGAAACTGGAGGATGGACTTCGATGCAGAGTCGGTGCTTTAATGTCAGTGTAAAATCGTTTAGTAATTTAGAAAGCAGTCAAAGCACCTTCTTGAGTGGCAGTATGCATTTCTTTACTTGTTATTCTACAATAGTCATACTGGACATGGAAAGGAATGCTTGGGGGGAAATTATAATGCCACCTGGCATGACAAACAACGGTGGCGATGCTTCCATTGGGCAGTCTCAGGGACGATTGTATGCTTGGCATATAGAGAATCAAGATGATTGTCAACTCTCTGTTTGGGTTCTTGAGGACTATGATAGTGGACAGTGGACGCTGAAGTGTACCGTCAATTGTTTTGAACTGTTTGGAAAGGATTGTCGTGAAAACGGCAAGTCCTACTCGATGTTTGCAATTCATCCAGAACATAATTTGATTTACCTTACTGACGGTAAGGAGAAGGTATTATCATACGAAATGGATGATCAGAAAGTGCATGTTATATGCACTTCTGGAGAATTCTTGGAAGGTCTGCCTTACACTCCATGTTTCGCGGAATGGACATCAAATGGTCAGTAAAGGCTTACATACTTAGCATGCCTCCTGTGTCCTAGTAAACATCAGTTGTTGGATATATGCCAAATCTTCTGGTTGGAGATGTCTGTTGGATACATGCACTCATGGGTGCATGTCGTTCTGTTGCTTTGAGCAATGCTGGTTAGCCATGAAGAATTTGTATCTGATCCTCTGATGGGAATGTTTCATTATATTAGAATGAACCTAGTTAGCCATGAAGAATCTGTAACTGATCCTCTGATATGAATGTTTAGTTATAGGAATGAACCTTGTCGCTTGATATATTTGTTTCATGTAATAATTATTGATGTCACTCTTTTAGCTCCTCATCTGGGGCAAATGTGAGATAATATATTATCTGTGTTTGAATGTTTAATTTCCTGCAAGCATATCTTTTGGTATGCATTTTGCTATCCACCAATATTTAATATTGATCTTGCCTTGCTTTTATGCATCAGGAACATATGTTATCTCCTTCTGGCTTGGCTTTTCCATTTATGTTACAGCATATACAGTGGGTATAAAAGAAAGATCTGTTTCCTTTTATGAAACTTGCATGGTCTTTGGTTGATGGTATCATACAATCTGCAGCTCTACAAACCTACTAGAGAACATGGTTTGCTTGTTCATGTGTTTGTAGTTGACACTGAGGTCGTACCCTTCAAATTGGTAGCTCGTCATTTTAACTCGTGCTCCTCTATTATCTTTTCAATTCTTGTTCTGATTGAGCTGTGTCCATAACAATTTTGTTTCTATTCCTTAATTCTGGCTGGGCTGTTGAATTTGGGTTCTCCGGATCAACAATGGCAGGCTGACAAGCAGTCCTAGGGACGGTCCGGCTCCTAGAGCCGACGTAAAAAAAAAGGTGGCTCATTCTTTGATCTGGTTGTCCCCGTATGGCTGACAGAGCAGTATGTGGTAACTATTGCTTAGCATGGTTCCACTTTTGTACACTGACAGCAGTTTCCTAAACAAACTTTACAATGAAGTCTTCAGATGTCTTCAAGTCTTGGTAACAAAGGTTTTTCATTGAAACTCTCGTATGTGTGCTTTGGAACAGAAGGTAAGGAACCGCAGGAACTTATAGTGCGTGTCTCTTTGATCCCTGAGCTTGAGGTCGCTGCGTTGGCTTGGTCGCGGATGTATTGATCAGCAGGTTTTGCGTGTTTTTTACCCTTTCTGTTTTGGTTGTGCATATACATAAATTATTGTTCTTTTACACTTTAATGAAATCGGGATCCAGCCTTGAATAATTGTTTGCGGGAGCTGTACACAAATATTTAGTTGTGTTGTGAAGAGGAAATCTGTGTTAAAAGACGTTAATATTGTGTAATGTTGCCTTGTACTGCTACACCACTCGGTTGCCTATACAAGATGATGTCAATACATTCCCCGCAAAAAAAGATGATGTCAATACACAAGATGGATCATGCATTTTCATGAATAATTGTTTGCGGGAGCCGTACACAAATATTTAGTTGTGTTGTAAAGTAGGAATCTGTGTTAAAAGACATTAATATTGTGTAATATTGCCTTGTAGTAGCCTATACAAGATGATGTCAGTACACAAGATATGAGAAAGCTAGGCATGATAAATTACTAGGTTCTTAATTCCACTCTTTTTTAGTGAAAGGGATTTTTCTGCTCTCATGTGCATGCACCGCATGAGTTGCTTAAGCAACCACGAGTGTTCATTTGCAGCTCTCTCAAGAGATGTACACAACAGAACTTCCTGGCAACTTGAGAAACAAAATAAAACAAACAGGTGAAAGCATGCAACATGTTTGTCTCAAATTTCACCGAGTCTGCAAAATCCCAGTCTTGTTATAACCGCAGAATGCCGACTGGAACTGAGGAGATTTCCCACGCTTCAGGTGTGACATTCGCCGCAGTCCATCTCGCAAGCACTCCAGAGAACATCATGAATAAGCACGGCAGAAGGGGAATGGAATGTGAATTGAATGGATCTATGTATAATTTTACACTGTATTCTGTTTTGTCAGGCTATTCTCCTGCTGGCTCCTTTTAATATACAACTACCAAGAACTTACAAGTGCTCCAACAGCGCACCTTTTTAGTTTTTCTCCTGCATCTCTTTCTCCTCTTTTTTTGTGGGTTGCTTTTCTCTGTGGTGCTTACCTAAGAGATGATGTTAGTACACGGCGACACGAAGCAGGCCGGGCTGAGGTTGCGTGTAATGGAGCCCTTCGTCCAGAAGGAACTGCTCGACGGCGATGGGCAGCCTCGCGGTGCGAGAGCCCTTGGTGTGGTGGCCTGTTCCGACGCATACCATGACTTGCATCCTTTCGCCTGAAGCCCTCGCCATGCCCCTCAGGGAGCCGAGCTCGACCTTCAGGATATGGATTGCTTCGCTCACGTGGAGGCCGTGTAGATCAATCAGACGATCACTCCCCCGTTGCAAAGAACCAGGGTTCCTGGACAATGAAACAACAATTCAGGATGAAACAGAAGTGCTTGTAAATATGTCGCCGGCATTCCACAGAAGCAGCGTATACATAGCTTGTAAAAAAAGGGGAGAAAGCAACCTCTGTCGATAAATAGCTTCTCTAGCTTTCTCATGAGCTGCTTTCATTTGCGAGTTATAGGCCTGACCTTTGATGCTTAGTTCCTTGGCCAGAGCTTTGTTGCCAATTAGGTAAGCTTGTCTAGCCTGCCAAGTACATCTTTCCATCAACATTCCAACTAACAAAATTAATGAGTCAAATATGCAGGACATAGCAACTCATGATATCCTGGATGAAATTTATATGATACTAGTAGCTATGGGGCCAGATTTACCGTTCCCTAAAGTAAGTCGCACAAATACATCATTTTGTATGGCTTGCAAACTTGCATATGAATAGTGAAAAATTTATACAAAAACATGAATATCCTCTGCCCTTCTTTTTTTTACATGGTCTGCCCTTCTATTTAGGAAGGAAAGGAACAAGACAATGTTAATGTCATTGATGGTTCAAAAAAGATGAACTTTCATAGACGTGTAGTCAGAACGAAGTTAAAATGGGAGACATTATGATTATTCTTGACTGCAGTTAAAAAAATAAGCACATGACAATGATACACACCTACATTACATACAGCAAGACGGCAACAACCAATTTTAAAAATGCCAAAATTCAACAAAAACCGATTAACAATGCCAAATTTGATGCGTAGGCCAAACCCTCAACAAATTCCTACTATGGTTCTGCCAGTGTATTTTTTAATATTGCTTATGAAAAGATACCTAAACAAGAAATGCAAATGCAAACATGTAACATGTACATTGGTTTAGAAGAATAGATACATATACAACCAAGAATCTGGAGACAACAATTAAGCTGCTCACCTGCTCAAAACATGCATTTCGGACACGGGCAAAATCACGAGCTTCTTCCCTCGATTCTGAATACATGTTTGCTGTTGGGCCACGTACAAAAATGAATCCATCAGTCTATAATTGCATCTATCTAGAAGACATAAAAATACACCAATATGCTTCAAATTATGCACACCCAACTATAATTTGCTTCCTGAGATCTATCCATGATCCACATCATTCTGGTTCAACCCATACATTGTAAAGCACAATGTACCAATCCTAACTTGCCTATTCTAAGATAACAACAATACAATGTGCAAAACCATCAAATTGTGCAATTTGCACCAGAAATAACTTATAGTATTCAGATGAGTATTACCGACTGCGTCGCCAGTATCAAGCCATGGAGTTGCAGTTGCACGTGCACTACTAACATTTTGATACTTGTTCCCAGAAGATGTTTTAGAACCAAAACTGTACTGCTTGGGTACAGAAACGGTAGAAACACCATTGCCGTAATCAGGACCCTTTTTGAACTTGTTATGGCCAGAATTCTGTGATGCAAGTTTCCGAACAGCTGAAACAAAATCACCAGTGCCACTAGATATGGTGGAAGAATTGCGCCCACTGAAGAAGCCAAGGATATCCATATCTCCCTTGGAGAAACCGTTTTGATCTTCTGCTGTTGGCAGGGCAGGAAAGTCCCCCGTACTAAAGTTTGGTGAGCTGGGGGTCAAATTCATTGTCTGATTGGAAGTAGGATCCACTTGCATCTGAAAAATCAAAAGAAAAAATAACCCTTGGAGATGCTACTGAATGTTGCAATTGTAACATAACTGCTTGAAGCAATGTACATTACCAAATAAAGTGGAAAGAGATTTTAATATTGTCTTTCAAAGGATACATTTAATACTGGTGCCTTGAGCAGAAAGAAAAATCATTAAAGTTTCAGCCATATACGTCAAGAAGAGTCAGCTATGTTAAGCAATGCTCTGATTGGACGTCTAGAGGAGTTAGTGTGAAAATTACAGATAGAAAGAGATTACCTCTAGCTGGGTGAGAATTTCAATAGTATGATTGAAGTCACATCCATTTGCATAGTACAGCTCCGCAAGACTCTCTGCTGAAAATCCAGGAAACTGAGACGCTAAATACTCTAGGGGGTCAAAAAGGCCATCTGATGCTGCAACGTACTCACAAGCAAAACTCTCAGTAAAGCCCGTGGTAGGATCATACTGAAGGTCCTGATTTTCATTAGCAAAGTGGAGGTCACCCACGTAATTTTGCTCCCAGTTGCTTGAACCAACAGTTGAAAAGGTTGCCTGTGAATTATCCTCGTAAAATAAATTGGTATGCCCAAGTTCCAGGTTGCTAGCTGAAGAAGACAACTCTTGGTGTTCTCTTGACAAGCGGCTAGCTTTTGTCCCATAGAACGGAGGTGCATTCAAGGATAATCCAGCAAGGGACAGTTCTTCAGGTTCATGTTCGATTTTCTCGAAAGAAGTGAAGTCTGGAATAATATCATCTGGGAGCTGCTTACGCCAGAACTGGTGTGCCTCATCGTCTGAGTTATTAGACTTGGACGACTCAGACCTATCTAGAATTTTTTTTCCAGGGGACCCCCTAAGTTCAGACTTACTTGCATCTGAAGCTGTGCTATTACCATAGGATGGTCTAATAACACATGAAGGGACAAACTCTGCTGCATTGGGATTTAATGAAGTGACTTTATTTGGTAACATTGACCTTGCATCACCGTTATTTGGAACAACTTTATTCAGTGAAGTCATCTTTTAACAGAAATTACATGTACAGGAAAACTCTTCCAATAAGATTTACCCAAACCCTGAAAAGGTGATAAACATCAAGGTTAGTATTAGTATAGTTTAGCACATTTACAAGAATTACATTTCCTATGAACAACTGAAATAGAAAAGCCATGTATCCTGTAATGGCAAGAAGCTATTTGCTAATCTGCAAAACTGTTCAGCTACTTCCATAATTTTCTGTGAGGTAGCTATAAATAATAAATTTAAGCCAGATTACTGAGAATCGATTTTATTTCCAAGGAAAAAACAATTTCATGCTTATCAAAAACAGCACGGGCAAATAAAAAATAATCCAATAAGTATGGCTCCAATTATTTGAGTAATTCTTAGAGCACACCAAATGTGAACTCTAAACTAGGTATGCCATTTATTAATTTACATGATATATATGGATGAACTAATCGACATTGATTCAGCTAGAAAAGTTCTCTTAGAATTGCCAAACTAGTCAGTCCATTAAATCGTACAGTTCGGCTC
The DNA here is from genome assembly GCF_018294505.1 of Triticum aestivum. Classification (NCBI taxonomy): domain Eukaryota; kingdom Viridiplantae; phylum Streptophyta; class Magnoliopsida; order Poales; family Poaceae; genus Triticum; species Triticum aestivum. The sequence continues at coordinate 115,277,746 of NC_057814.1, forward strand.
CAAAAAAGTTTGTTTTTGTTACTATCAGACAGAGATGGCAATAGTATTATCACCATTACTTGTAATAGAAGTTTCCAAATTTACACAAGGCCTACTTGTAATAGAAGTTTCCAAATTTACACAAGGCCTAAAAGCCGGTAGGTATCTTTCCGAAAAAGGGCGTTAGAGTAGGGCGTCACCCATTTGCACACAAAATGGCGTGCCCTTTCTTGGCTCAGATATAACTGCCTGAGCTACTACCACAACCGCCCGCGTCACGAGAGCTGCATATCCCGATGCAGTTTCTACACGCCAAATTCACCGGGTAGACGTTGAAATATCTAACGCTTCGCTGGTACGCATTGGCCAATAACTTCGCCTTGCCGCTAAATCAGTAAATTCCCATGAACGGCTAACGTAACGTAGCAGTAAAAAGGGAAAGAACAACAGAATAAGGAAGGTAGGCTTAGGGCTACGCCACCCAGAATCGGAATCATACACAGCTCCAGCTCTAGCAGAAGCTTGAAAATCAAATCATGCGCCCGGAGAAGGCAAACGAGATTGAGCAAACGGTGCACCTGGCTGGCTCTCCAGGCCACCCGCGCACGCGCTAGCTACGGACGGAGAGACGCCCGGGGAGGAGAGGAGAGAACCCACTGGGCCAACCCCGACGCCGCGCCGAGATCCGGTCGGGATCTACACGAGGCGAGCGTCCGCGGCAGATCTGGAGAGCTCACGCCAACGCGAGCCGATGCCCTTCCGCCGGTCGACGAGCTGGTAGTAATATATAGCTGGCGACCGGCCCATATGGGGCGGGAAGGATAAAAAGCCTCGGCCGCCCCTCCCCGACTCGGGGCAGGGTACGGGTCGTCACCGGCTCACCGCCCACGACACGGACACGGAGACGGAGACGGAGACGGAGCCGGCGCGGACACGGATGGGATTCGGAGGCGCGGCGGAGGTGGTGGTTTCCGAGGCGGGGTGGGTCGCCGGGATTTGTGGCGCGGTGGAGGCGGCCGTGGGGAGGGGAGGG
>NC_057814.1:115279245-115291769 GCF_018294505.1 Triticum aestivum
GTCTGACCTAATTATTCGGTGCCAATGGACCTTCTGGACTGGCCTCGTCTACACCCATCAGGGCGAGTGGGTCGTCTCCACTCTCCACCCGGCGTCACCGCCCCCACCTCCGCCGCCCACACCGCCGCTGCCTCCAAGTCCCTGGCCGTCGCTTCTGAAGTCCTCGATCGATGTCGCAGTCGTCCTCGGCCGCAGTCGCCACCACCTCCAAAGTCCATGTACGTCAATGTCTATGATGACCAGCAAACGCATAGGCTCGCCGTCTCCCCAAATGCGAAGCGACGACCCCATAGGCTTGCCCTCATCTCGAACCCCGATTCAGAAGTATTTTCTCTTCCCTTGTTGCTACCAATTGGGTGAGCAAATTATTCATGGCTAGGGCAAAATCGTGTGTTAGCTAGGTTTTCTTGATTTGGAAGGGTGTGTGTTCTTGATCTGGAAGGAACTAGTGCTTGATTTGGAAGGTGGGTATATATGTTGCTTGAGTTGTCTATCATATTGTGTAGACCAATTCTAGTTTGTCCATATGTTTCAATGCAAATGAGCAATCAATAAGTGCATTACCTGCTCCTGCTAAAGCATTCTTATTTCAATCAAAGAGGGGGATCTCCCGTAGTTTCTATGGTGATAAAGTAGTAACTCTGTTGACACCTACTTCCTACTTCCAAAGAGCTTTGGTTGAAATAAGTTTACATGTATTATAGCAGGGAATGTTTATGATAATGAAATTTATCATTTTCCCAGATGGCTGGTATATCTAATTTCCATACTGCCTTCTCGTTACTCGAGTCAATGCTCCTAGCAAGTTACCATTTTATTGCTAGTTGGTTGTTAACCGCATGTATGATCCATATATTTTTAGATTCTTATTTCACTATGTGCATGTATTATTGTTCCAGATAGTTGCCTCGCTTTTGCAAGAAAGGGGTGGAGATAGAGCTCAGTTGAGGTCTCAGATCAGGTCTATAGCAACAATAATCCAAACTCTGACAGTAACAACATCCCCAGCGACACCAACTACGCTTGTCATCGATTCCTATGATGACAAGTTTTACCTTTTCTTGCAGCTGTATAAATCTTTCATGCATGGTGCTAGTTGTAGACGTGCATCCAGTTTCATTCAGTATTAGTCGTATGATTACTAGCTTGATTTCCTTGCCGGCGGGTCTTATCCATGAAGCTAAATTGTTTGATGAGGATATCCATGTAACTGAATTGTTTGATGAGGATTATGATGAAGAAGAAGGCGAAGGGTGGGTGATGGTGTCTGATGGCTCGAGAATTTATCACTTTTTATAAATAGTTTTGACTTGGTTTTCACCGTGTTTTTTTTATTTCTCAGTTATTTCTAAACCTAGTCCTCCGAGAAAGAAGAAAAGTCATTTTCCTATTGTTTTGTAGTCTTTCACGACTTACATGTTGATGAGGCCATGTTTGGTTCATAAGTCCTAGGACTTTTTTTAGTCCCAACTACAAAGTCGTTAGTCCCTAAAAAGTCCCTACCTGTTTGGTTCCTGGGACTAAACATGGACTAAAAGACCATGTTACAACTAAAAGTCCCAAAAAGACTCTCCCTGAGGATCTTCTTTCATAAGTCTCAAATGCCCACTTTAAGTCCCTATAAGTCCCTCCTGTTTGGTTTAGATGGGACTAAAGGGGACTTTTTTAAGTCCCTACACCAATAAGTCCCTGTAAACAAACACCCCCTGAGTACAGCAACCGGCAGGAGCCATAAGGTTGTGTTAATATTATTGTATGACATGTGTGTCAATGTTTAAACGTCATGTAATTGCTTTAGTTTATCGCTATGAGTTAGCAATAGTTGCAGAAGCAATAGTTGGTGGAGACAATTATAAAATGGCAGGGAGGACCTAGGTGCCATGCTGGTGCTGATGGAGATCATGTCGGTGCTTTGAATATGGTAATCAAAGGTACAAGAAGAAAATGTCATATCATGTCACATTATACTTGCATGTGATGTTTGTCTTTTTATGCATCTTATTTGGCTTAGATGGCGGCGGTAGCATTATAAGATGATCTCTCACACTTAATATCAAGATAAAAGTGTTCTCCCTTAGTATGTACCATTACGAAAGTTCGTCGTTTTGAAGCCCCTGTGATGATCGGGTGTGATAAACTCTACGCTCACATACAACGGGTGTAAGCCAGTTTTACACATGCGAAAATACTTCGGTTAACTTGATGAGCCTGGCATACATAGACATGGTCTTGGAACACATCGAACCAAAAGGTTAAACATGAGTCATGTGGATGATATGATCAATATGTTGATGTTCACCATTGAAACTATTCCATCTCACGTGATGATCAAACTTGTGTTAGTGAATTTGGATCATGTATCACTAAACAACTTGAGGGATGTTGTTTTAAGTGGGAGTTCATTAGTAATTTGATTAATTTGAACTAATTATCATGAGCATGGTCTAAATGTCTTTGCAAATATGTTGTAGATCAATGACTCGCGCTGTAGTTTACTCAATTTCAAAATAATGGAAGCAACTTTGCGGACCGGCTCCGTAATATGAGGATTATCCTCGCTGTTTTACACAGAAAGCTTAAGTTCTTGATGCACCACTCGGTGCATCACCCCCTCCTGGGACGTGTGCAGATGTTGTGAATGCCTGGTAGACACGTGCTGAAGACTACTTCAGTGCGCCATTTTGTACGGCTTAGAATCAAGGCTCCAAAAACATTTTGAGCATCACGAGGCATATGAGATGATTGCGGAATTGAAAATGATATTTCAGGCTCACACCCATGTAGAGAGGTATGATGCCTCGGACAAATTCTTTAGCTGTAAGATGGAAGAGAACAACTTCGTTAGCGAACACGTACTCAAAATATCTGGGTACGCTAATCATTTGAATCAGCTGGGTGTTAATATTCCTGGTGAAGTAGCGATTGACAGGATTCTCCAGTCACTGCCACCAAGCTACAAGGGCGCTTTGTGATGAACTATAACATATAAGGGATGAATAAGACACTCCCTGAGCTTTTGGAGATGCTTAAAACCACGAAAGTAAAAATCAAGAAAGAACATTAAGTATTGATGGTAAAAAATACCACCAGTTTTAAAAAGGCTAAGGGAAAGAAGGGGAATTTCAACAAGAATGGCAAGCAAGTTGCTACTCCAGTGAAGAAGCCCAAAACTGACCTAAACCTGACACTGAGTGTTTCTACTGCAAGGGGGATGGCCACTAGAAGCCTAATTGCCTCAAGTACTTGGCAGATAAGAAGGTTGGCAACGACAATAAAGGTATATTTGATATACATGTTATTGATGTGTATCTAAACAGTGCTCGTAATAGCTGAAGGAAATATGCCCTAGAGGCAATAATAAAGTTGTTATTTTATATTTCCTTATATCATGATAAATATTTATTATTCATGCTAGAATTGTATTAACCGGAAACTTGATACATGTGTGGATACATAGACAAAACACTGTGTCCCTAGTAAGCCTCTACTAGACTAGCTCGTTAATCAAAGATGGTTAAGTTTCCTAACCATAGACATGTGTTGTCATTTGATGAACGGGATCACATCATTACGAGAATGATGTGATCGACAATACCCATCTGTTAGCTTAGCATATTGATCGTTCAGTTTTATTGCTATTGCTTTCTTCATGTCATATACATATTCCTTTGACTATGAGATTATGCAACTCCCAGATACCAGAGGAATACCTTGTGTGCTATCAAACGTCACAACGTAACTGGGTGATTATAAAGATGCTCTACAGGTATCTCCGAAGGTGTTTGTTGGGTTGGCATAGATCGAGATTAGGATTTGTCACTCCGAGTATCGGAGAGGTATGTCTGGGCCCTCTCGGTAATGCACATCATAATAAGCCTTGCAAGCAATGTGACTAATAAGTTAGTTGCAGGATGATGTATTACGGAACAAGTAAAGAGACTTGCCAGTAATGAGATCGGACTAGGTATGAAGATACCGACGATCGAATCTCGGGCAAGTAACATACCGATGACAAAGGGAATAACGTATGTTGTCATTACGTACGACCGATAAAGATCTTCATAGAATATGTGGGAACCAATATGAGCATCCAGGTTCCGCTGTTGGTTATTGACCGGAGAGGTTTCTCGGTCATGTCTACATAGTTCTCGAACCTGTAGGGTCCGCGTGCTTAATGTTCAATGACGATTTTCTATTATATGAGTTATGTGATTTGGTGACCGAATGTTGTTCGGAGTCCCGGATGAGATCATGGACATGACGAGGAGCCTCGAAATGGTCGAGAAGTAAAGATTCATATATAGGACGATCATATTCGGACACCGGAAGTGTTCTGGGGGTACCGGGTACATATCAGGTCACCGGAGGGGGTTCCGGGCATCCCCCGGCAACTACATGGGCCTAATGGGCCAAGAAGGGGACAGACCAACCCTTAGGGGGCTGGTGCGCCCCATGTAGGATGCGAAGCTTGGGGGATAAGAAGGATGGCGAAGTGAACAAAGGTATATTTGATATACATGTTATTGATGTGTGCTTTACTAGTGTTCATAGCAAACCCGGGGTATTTGATACCGGTTCAGTTGCTAAGATTACTAACTCGAAACAGGAGTTGCAAAACGAACAGAGACTAGTTAAGGGCAGGGTGACGATGTGTGTTGGAAGTGATTCCAAGGTTGATACGATCACCATTGCACGCTCCCTCTACCTTCAGGATTAGTGTTGAACCTAAAATAAATGTTATTTGGTGTTTGCGTTAAGCATGAATATGATTAGATCATGTTTATTGCAATACGTTTATTCATTTAAGTCAAAGAATAATTGTTGTTCTGTTTACATGAATAAAACCTTCTATGGTCATACACCCAAGGTGAATGGTTTATTGAATCTTGATCGTAGTAATACACATATTCATAATATTGATGCGAAAAGATGCAAAGTTGATAATGATAGTGCAACATACTTATGGCACTGCCGTTTAGGTCATATTGGTGTAAAACACATGAAGAAAGTCCATGCAGATGGACTTTTGGAATCATTTGATACTTGCGAACCATGCCTCATGGGCAAGATGACTAAAACTCCGTTCTCTGGAACAATGGAGCGAGCTAATGACTTATTAGAAATAATACATACTGATGTATGCGGTCCGATGAGTGTTGAGGCTCGCGGCGGGTATCATATTTTTCTGACCTTCACAGATGATTTGAGTAGATATGGGTATATCTACTTAACGAAACACAAAGTCTAAAACATTTGAAAAGTTCAAAGAATTTCAGAGTGAAGTGGAGAATCATCGTAACAAGAAAAATAAAGTTTCTACGATCTGATCGCGGAGGCGAATATTTGAGTTACGAGTTTGGCATTCCTTTAAAACAATGTGGAATAGTTTCACAACTCACGCCACCTGGAGCACCATAGCGTAATGGTGTGTCTGAATGTCGTAGCCGTACTTTATTAGATATGGTGCGATCTATGATGTCTCTTGCCGATTTAACACTATCGTTTTGGGGTTATGCATTAGAGACAGCTACAATCACGTTAAATAGGGCACCGTCTAAATCCGTTGAGATGACACCGTATGGACTGTGGTTTGGCTAGAAACCTAAGCTGTCGTTTCTTAAAGTTTGGGGATGCGACGCTTATGTCCAAAGGCTTCAGCTTGATAAGCTCGAACCTAAATCGAAGAAGTGCGTCTTCACAGGATATACCCTAAGGAAACAATTGGGTACACCTTCTACCACAGATCCGAAGGCAATATCTTTATTGCTGAGAATGGGTCCTTTTTCTAGAGAAGGAGTTTCTCTCGAAAGAAGTGAGTGGGAGGAAAGTAGAACTTGATGAGGTAATCGTACCTTCTCTCGAATTAGAAAGTAGCTCATCACAGAAATCAGTTCCAGTGATGCCTACACCAACTAGAGAGGAAGCTAATGATGATGATCATGAAACTTCAGATCAAGTTACAACCGAACCTCATAGGTCAACCATAGCACGTTGCGCACCAGAGTGGTACGGTAATCCTGTTCTGGAAGTGATGTTACTAGACCATGACGAACCTACGAACTATGAAGAAGCTATGATGAGCCCAGATTCTGCAAAATGGCTTGAGACCATGAAATCTGAGATAGGATCTATGTATGAGAACAAAGTATGGACTTTGGTTGACTTGCCCGATGATCGGCGAGCCATAGAGAATAAATGGATCTTCAAGAGGAAGACAGACACTGATGGTAGTGTTACTATCTAAAAAGCTCGACTTGTCACAAAAGGTTTTTCAACATGTTCAAGGTGTTGACTACAATGAGATTTTCTCACTCGTAGCGATGCTTAAGGCTGTCCGAATCATGTTAGCAATTGCCGCATTTTATGAAATCTGGCAAATGGATGTTAAAACTGCATTCCTTAATGGATTTCTTAAAGAAGAGTTGTATATGATGCAACCAAAAGGTTTTGTCGATCCTAAAGGTGCTAACAAAGTGTGCAAACTCCAGCGATCCATCTATGGATTGGTGCAAGCATCTCGGAGTTGGAATATATGCTTTGATAAGGTGATCAAAGCATATGGTTTTATACAGACTTATGGTGAAGCCTGTATTTACAAGAAAGTGAGTGGGAGCTCTGTAGCATTTCTGATATTATATGTGGATGACATATTATTGATTGGATATTATATATAATTTCTTGATTGCATAAAAGGATACTTGAATAAAGAATTTTTCAATGAAAGACCTCGGTGAAGCTACTTATATATATTGGGCATCAAGATCTATAGGGATAGATCGAGACGCTTAATAGGACTTTCACAAAGCACATACCTTGACAAGATTTTGAAGAAGTTCAAAATGGATCAGTCAAAGAAGGAGTTCTTGCCTGTATTGTAAGGTGTGAAGTTGAGTAAGACTCAAAGCCCGACCACAGCATAAGATAGAGAGAGAATGAAAGTCATTCCCTATGCTTCAGCCATAGGTTCGATAAAGTATGCCATGCTGTGTACCAGACCTATTGAGTACCTTGCCATGAGTTTGGCAAGGGGGTACAATAGTGATCCAGGAGTAGATCACTGACAGCGGTCAAAATTATCCTTAGAGGACTAAGGAAATATTTCTCAGTTATGGAGGTGATAAAGAGTTGATCATAAAGAGTTACGTCGATGCAAGCTTTGACACCAATCTGGATGACTCTGAGTCTCGATCTAGATACATATTGAAAGTGGGAGCAATTAGCTGGACTAGCTCCATGCAGAGCATTGTGGACATATAAATTTGCAAAATACATACGGATCTGAATGTGGCAGACCTGTTCACTAAAACTTCTCTCACAAGCAAAACATGATCACACCTTATTACTCTTTGGGTGTTAATCACATGACGATGTGAACTAGATTATTGACTCTAGTAAACCCTTTGGGTGTTGGTCACATGGCGATGTGAACTATAGGTGTTAATCACATGGCGATGTGAACTATAGGTGTTATTCACATGGCGATGTGAACTAGATTATTGACTCTAGTGCAAGTAGGAGACTGAAGGAAATATGCCCTAGAGGCAATAATAAAGTTGTTATTTTATATTTCCTTATATCATGATAAATGTTTATTATTCATGCTAGAATTGTATTAACCGGAAACTTGATACATGTGTGGATACATAGACAAAAGACCGTGTCCCTAGTAAGCCTCTACTAGACTAGCTCGTTAATCAAACATGGTTAAGTTTCCTAACCATAGACATGTATTGTCATTTGATGAACGGGATCACATCATTAGGAGAATGATGTGATGGACAAGACCCATCCGTTAGCTTAGCATATTGACCGTTCAGTTTTATTGCTATTGCTTTCTTCATGTCATGTACATATTCCTTTGACTATGAGTTTATGCAACTCCTGGATACCGGAGGAATACCTTGTGTGCTATCAAACGTCACAACATAACTGGGTGATTATAAAGATGCTCTACAGGTATCTCCGAAGGTGTTTGTTGGGTTGGCATAGATCGAGATTAGGATTTGTCACTCCGAGTATCGGAGAGGTATCTCTGGGCCCTCTCGGTAATGCACATCATAATAAGCCTTGCAAGCAATGTGACTAATAAGTTAGTTGCGGGATGATGTATTACGGAAGGAGTAAAGAGACTTGCCGGTAATGAGATTGAACTAGGTATGAAGATACCGACGATCGAATCTCGGGCAAGTAACATACCGATGACAAAGGGAATAACGTATGTTGTCATTACGGTACGACCGATAAAGATCTTCATAGAATATGTGGGAACCAATATGAGCATCCAGGTTCCACTGTTGGTTATTGACCGGAGAGGTGTCTCGGTCATGTCTACATAGTTCTCGAACCCGTAGGGTCCGCACACTTAATGTTCGATGACGATTTTGTATTATATGAGTTATGTGATTTGGTGACCGAATGTTGTTTGCAGTCCCAGATGAGATCATGGACATGACGAGGAGTCTCAAAATGGTCGAGAGGTAAAGATTCATACATAGGATGATGATATTCGGACACCGGAAGTGTTCTGGGGGTACCGGGTACATATCGGGTCACCGGAAGGGGTTCCGGGCATCCCCCCGGCAACTACATGGGCCTAATAGGCCAAGAAGGGGACAGACCAGCCCCTAGGGGGCTGGTGCACCCCATGTAGGCCAAATAAAGGAGGAAGGAAAGAGGGGAAGAGAGAAAGGAAGGGGAGCAATTCGGCCTCCCCCTTCCTTCTCTCCTCCCTCCTCCTTCCTTCCCCCTCCGGATGAATATGGAAGGGGGGAAGCCGAATTGGGAGCCTCCTACTTGGGGCGCCCCCTTGGCTGCCTCTCGTCCCCTCCAACCTATATATATGAGGGGGGGCACCGCTAGAACACACAACATTGATTCCTAGCCGTGTGCGGTGCCCCTCTCCACAGTTTACGCCTCCGGTCATATTCATGTAGTGCTTAGGTGAAGCCCTGAGCGGATTACTTCACCATCACCGTCACCACGCCGTCGTGCTGACGGAACTCTCCCTCGACACTTTGGTAGATCAAGAGTTCGAGGGACGTCATCGAGGTGAATATGTGCAGAACTCGGAGGTGCCGTACGTTCGGTGCTTGATCGGTCGGAACGAGAAGAAGTTCGACTACATCAACCGCGTTGTCAAACACTTCCGCTTTTGGTCTACGAGGATACGTGGACACACTCTCCCCCTCTCGTTGCTATGAATCTCCTAGATAGATTTTGCGTGAGCGTAGGATTTTTTTTGAAATTGCATGCTACGTTTCCCAACAGTAGCACCTATGTATTTGATACTGTTCAATTGCTAATATTTGTAACTCAAAATAGGAGCTCCAAGATAAACGAAGACTAGCTAAGGACGAGGTGACCATGCGCGTTGCAAATGGCTCCAAGGTTGTTTTGATCGCTGTCGGCACGCTCCCTCTACCTCTACCTTCGGGATTAGTTTTAAACCTACATAATTTTTATTTGGTACCTGCGTTAAGCATGAACATTTTATCCGGATCTTGTTTATTGCGAGAGAGTTATTCATTTAAATCTGAGAATAATGGTTGTTCTATTTATATGAGTGACATCTTTTATGGTCATGCACCCAATGTGAATGGTTTATTTTTGTTGAATCTCGATAGTAGTAATACACATGTTCATAATATTAATGTCAAAAGATGCAAAGTGAATAATGATAGTACCACACACTTGTGGCACTACCGCTTTTTGTTGATACATGGCCCACATCCCTCCCTCACAAAGTGTCTAGGAGTGCGTGCTACATGCGACAGATGGGGGGAGGAGGATAGGCGAGGGATGGTGAAGTTTGACCCGACACGGCGGGTGGTGGGGCGGGGGCGGAGCGGTGGCCTGGAGGGAAAGGATTGGTGGGTGGTGGCCTGGCCTTGGGATCGGTGGCGGGATGATGGCAGGGCCGCGTGCGCCTGCCTGCTACCTGGCTCCACTCCCATGATGCGACGCGAATATGCGGCTTGGTGATTCGACCCAGGGAGAAATATTGACGGGGCTCCCGACGGTGGTTCCGTGGCCTGGCTCCGCCCGTCTGGTTCACATCGTTTCGTGGTTCCTGTTTTCCATCATCCATGAATCATGATCCACTCCCCCTTCCATCAAGTTGGGAATGGACCGGCATTACCCGTTGGTCGACTGGTCTGACCTAATTTTTGGCGCCAGTGGACCTTCTGGATTGGCCTCATCTAGACCCATCAAAATGAGTGGGCCGTCTTCACCCCCCACCCGGCGTCACCGCCCCTGCCTCAAACACCCCCCATCGCTGCTGCCTCCAAGTCCTTGGCCATCGCTTCCAAAGTCCCCGGTTGATGTCGCCGTCTTCCCCGTCTACAGTCGCCATCACCTCCAAAGTCCATGTATGTCTATGTCTATGATAACAAGCAGACCCGCCGACTTGCCGTCTCCCCAAATGTGAACCGAACGACCCCATAGCCTCGCCCTCGTCTCGTATCCCGATTCGGAAGTAATTTCCCTTCCCTTGTTGCTACTAATTGTTTATGCGGATTATTCATGGCTAGGGCAAAATTATGTGTTAGCTAGTTTTTCTTGATTTGGAATTGTAGCGATCCGACCTCAGACAGTCAAATCTCTGTGTTCAGTGTCATCCCTGGATCGGTAATGCTGACACACACAGTACTTGAATGGATTTATAACAGAGTAGCAATCACACACTTATTACATCGATAGTCTCAAGAGAGAACTTATTACAATAAATATGGCTTAAGGCCATCTAATTAAGATAACAACGGAAGGCTTGGAAGATAAAGTGAGTCCATCAACTCCAACGGCATAGCTGAGTGCACGACAACGAACTAGCGCACCTTACTCTTCGTCTGAAAAGTCTGCAACATGATATGTTGCAGCCTGAAACGGGTCAGCACATGGAATATGCTGGCAATATAACACAGTAAAGCAATGAACAGAATAAATGCTAACACTACATGCATATATGGCTGGTGGAGGCTCTATGGTTATATTGTTTTGCGGAAAGCCAATTTTTCCCTACTACAAAGGAATATATTTTACTTAACTATCATGGTGGTTGAAACATTAAGAATGGTACCCCCATCTCAATCCCAATTAAAAGTAATCATTAACAACCCAACAAATTAATTTAGAGTGATGAGATCAAATCAATAATTCAAGTACCAGATACTCAAGACGTCCATAACCGGGGACACGGCTAACCATGATTAGTTTGTACACTCTGCAGAGGTTTGCGCACTTTTCCCCACAAGACTCGATCTCCTCCGTTGGATTTCTTGCACTACATGGTGTTTGAGAAACGGATGACCGAGACACAGTCTTTCAGAAGCATTAACTCTAACCCCGGGTAGACAGTACCAACCTACATCCCCTACATCTGCTAGCCTACCACTGGAAGAGGTCATGCAACTTACTCAACTATGCTAGAGCCCATAATATCTTGTGGCTGCACACGGAAGTTTCTAGTATGAATAATCTTATGATCCCTTTGAGCCTGGGTGGCGGACCATAGGAGGATCACATGGTATAACCCCGGGATCTCCTAGGACAACACTGGTATAACCTCAGGTGCCCAAACCAATAATCCACCCAGATGTGAATTAAAGTTGCCACCTTAAGTTGAACCATTAATTAAACACTCACATCTGTCATGGATCTCTCAAACCAAACCACGTCTACGAGCATAGCATGGCAATGATAGCATCACGTAAAAGTAACTCCCAAGGGTTTAGTAATAAACAGGGCAATAGGTTCTACCTCATCATCTACTTCCCAATACCCACAAGTTAACAATCCTACTCATGCAATGTTTGAGGGTTGCAACTAATGCATAAAAACTAGGTATGAAAAGAGTATGATCAATGTGTTACTTGCCTTGCTGACGATCCGCAAACTCTAGAGTCTCGTAGTAGCACGCTTCGCACTCCGGGAACTCTATCACAAACAAACAATAGCATACATAAGCAATCAAGCAAAGATGCACGGGTAAGACTCAAATAAAGGATCGAGTCTTAAAATCCAACTGAAGAGATTCGATCTGCAAAAAGAATCAATCGAATCGGAGCTACGGAACTGAAACTACGGTCAAAAGAACTTTGAATTCAAATCTGCTTGAAACCAAATTTTAATTTGTCAAAACCTTGCTCAAGAAGTATTAAACTGAAAGAGGGGCTCGAGACGAAGATTTTGGCATTGGTTTCACTGGATTTGGACAAATGGTTGAAAAGTTACGAGGGTTTGAAAATCAGGGGCTAATCTGCGATAAAAATAATCGCGGATAGGTCTCTGGTAGAAAAAAAAAGAAAAAAACTACGGCGCGAACGTTCGCTAACAGAACCAATCTAACGAAAATAGTTCACTACCAGATCTAAACGAACGAACGTTCGTTAAATAAACTAAACCGAAAAAAACGAAATAAAACCAAATCTAAAAAAATCGATCTAGGGTTTTTACCAAAAATAAAACCGATGAAAAACCGGCGGCGGCGAACTCCGGCGGGATCCGCGGCGGACGACGACGAGGCA
>NC_057814.1:115292206-115320181 GCF_018294505.1 Triticum aestivum
CGGCGGCAGCGGCAGTCGCAGGCTGCGGACGGCGGCGGTGCGGGCGGCGGCGGCTTGGCGGCTATAGGGTTAGGGTTTGGGCGGCGGTGGCTGAGTGGGTTGGGGCGGCGGCTCGGGCCGGCTTATAAAGGCCTGGCCAGAGGAGTCCGGCTCGGGCACGGCCCGTTAGGTCGGTTCGTTGTTTTTTTAAATAGATTCCGCCGGAAAAATCCTAAATAAATATAAAATTAATTCTAAAAATGCCAATAACAATTTTCACCGTTTAAATAAAATATTTAGAACAAAGTGAACATTTTCTTGGCCTAAAAATGTAAATTTGAAAAATGCATATTTTTCTAATTCAAATAAAATATCAATAAAATCCAAATAAAATTATTTATTTGATTTTAACATTTTCCTCCAATATTTCATTTATTTTGGAGAAGTCATATTATCTCCTCTCATATATTTTAATTTGAAATACTTTTGGAGAGGAAAATAATTAAAACCAAAATGATCCCTTTTCAAAATTTGAGAAAATTCAAATATGAAAATAGTGAAATCCCCAACTCTCTCCGTGGGTCCTTGAGTTGCTTAGGATTTTCTAGGATCGCAAAACAAAATGGAATAAAATATGATATGCGTTGATGACCTATGTATAACATTCCAAATCAAAAATTTGGGATGTTACAGGAATGGTGTGTGTTCTTTCTGGAAGGAATTATTGCTTGATTTGGAAGCTAGGTGTATATGTTGCTTGAATTGTCTATCATAGTGTGTACACCAATTCTAGTTTGTCCATATGTACATCCATTTCTCCACGTATTTTCGAACGGAGAGAGAATACTATATTACATGCTCTAAAGTATATTCTTATTTCAATTAAAGAGGGGATCTCCCTTAGTTCCTATTATAAAGTAATAACTCTATTAACATCTAATTACTACTTTCAAAGGGCTTTGGTTGAAATAAGTTTATATGTATTATACCAGGGAATGTTTATGATAATAAACTTTAGCAATTTCCCAGATGGCTGGTATATCTAATTTTCATATTGCCTTTTCGTTACTTGAGTCAATGCTCCTAGCATGTTACAGTTTTATTGCTAGTTGGTTGTTAACCGCATGTATGATCCATATACTTATAGATTCTTATTCATTATGTGTGTGTATTACTGTACCAGATAGTTGTCTCGCTTTTGCGAGAAAAGGGTGGAGATAGAACTCAGTTGAGGTCTCAGATCAGGTCTATAGCAACAATAATCCAAACTTTGACAACAACAACATCTCCAGCGACACCAACTACACTTGTCATTGATTCCCATGATGACAAGTTTTACCTTTTCTTGCAACTATGTAAATCTTTCATGTATGTTGCTAGTTGTAGACGTGCATCCAGTTTCATTGAGTGTTAGTTGTATGATTACTAGCTTGATTTCCTTGCCGATGGGTCCTATCCATGAAGCTAAATTGTTTGATGGGGATATCCATGTAACTGAATTGTTTGATGAGGATACCAATGAACTAAATTATTTGATGAGGATTATGATGATGAAGAAGACGAAGCGTAGGTGATGGTGTCTGGTGGCTTGAGAATTTATCACTTTTTATAAATGGGTTTGACTTGGTTTTCACCATGTTTTTGTTATTTCTCGGTTATTTCTAAAGCTAATCCTTCGAGAAAGAAGAAAAGTCATTTTCCCATTGTTTTGTAATCTTTCATGACTTGCATGTCAATGAGTACAACAATCGACAGGAGCCATATGGTTGTCTTAATATTATTGTATGATATGCATGTCAATGTTTAATTAAACACCATGTAATTGCTTTACTTTATCACTATGGGTAGCAATAGTTGTAGAAGCAATAGCTGGTGGAGACAACTATAGAATGGCAGGGAGGACCTAGGTACCATGCTAGTGGTGATGGAGATCATGTGGTGCATTGAATATGGTGATCAAAGGTACAGGAAGACAAGGCCATATCATGTCACATTATACTTGCATGTGATGTTTGTCTTTTTTATGCATCTTATTTTTCTTAGATAGTGACAATAGCATTATAAGATAATCCCTCACACTTAATATCAAGATAAAAGTGTTCTCCCTTAGTATGCATCATTGCGAAAGTTCATCGTTTTGAAGACCCTCGTGATGATCGGGTGTGATAAACTCTATGCTCACATACAAACGGGTGTAAACCAGTTTTACACATACGAAAATACTTTGGTTAACTTGATGAGCCTAGCATGTATAGACATGGTCCCGGAACACATCAAACTGAAAGGTTAAACATGAGTCATATGGATGGTATGATCAACATGTTGATGTTTACCATTGAAACTACTCCATCTCACGTGATGATCGGACTTGAGTTAGCGAATTTGGATCATGTATCACTAAACAACTTGAGGGATGTTGTTTTAAGTGGGAGTTCATTGGTAATTTGATTAATTTGAACCAATTGTCATGAGCACGGTCTAAATGTCTTTGCAAATATGTTGTAGATCAATGACTCGTGTTGTAGTTTACTCAATGTCAATGTGTTCCTAGAGAAAGAAATATTGAAAGGTAATGGAAGCAACTTTGCGGACCGGCTCCATAATATGGGGATTATCCTCACTGTTGAACAGAAGGCTTAAGTTATTGATCCACAGATCGGTGCGCCACCCCCTCCCGGGACGCCTGTAGATGTTGTGAATGTCTGGCAGACACATGCTGAAGACTACTCGATAGTTCAGTGCGCCATTTTGTACGACTTCGAACCAAGGCTCCAACAACGTTTTGAGCACCACGGGGCATATGAGATGATTGCGGATCTAAAAATGATATTTCAGGCTCACACCCGTGTGAAGAGGTATGATGCCTCAGATAAATTCTTTGGTTGTAAGATGGAAGAGAACAACTCCATTAGCAAGCATGTACTCAAAATGTCTGGGTACGCCAATCATCTGAATCAGCTAGGTGTTAATATTCATAGTGAAGTAGCGATTGACAGGGTTCTCCAGTCACTGCCACCAAGCTACAAGGGCGCTTTGTGATGAACTATAACATGCAAGGGATGAATAGGACACTCCTTGAGCTTTTGGCGATGCTTAAAACCACGAAAGTAAACATCAAGTGTTGATGGTCAAAAAGACCAGCAGTTTTAAAAATGCTAAGCAAAAGAGAGGGAACTTGAAGAAGAATGGCAAGCAAGTTGCTGCTCCAGCGAAGAAGCCCAAAGCTGGACCTAAACCTTACACTAAGTGTTTCTACTTCAAGGAGAATGGCCACTAGAAGCGTAATTTCACCAAGTACTTGGCAGATAAAAGGCTGGCAACGTCAACAAAGATATATTTGATATACATGTTACTGATCTAGTAGCACCTAGGTATTTGATACTGGTTCAGTTGCTAATATTTGTAACTCGATACAGGAGCTGCAAGATAACCGAAAACTAGCTAAGGACGAGACGATGATGCGCGTTGCGAATGGCTCCAAGGTTGTTGTGATCGCCGTCGGCACACTCGCTCTACCTCTACCTTCAGGATTAGTTATAAACCTAAATAATTTTTATTTGGTACCTACGTTAAGCATGAACATTATATCTGGATCTTGTTTATTACGAGACGATTATTCATTTAAATATGAGAATAATGGTTGTTCTATTTATATGAGTAACATCTTTTATGGTCATGCACCCAATGTGGATGGTTTATTTTTGTTGAATCTCGATAGTAATACACATGTTCATTATATTAATGTCAAAAGATGCAAAGTGAATAATGATAGTACCACACACTTTGTGGCACTACTGCTTTTTGTTGATACATGGCCCACCTCCCTCCCTCAGAAAGTGTCTAGAGTGCATGCACTAGTAGAAAACAGGGCTTTGGTCCAGGCTAGATAAGTGCACTAGTCCTGGTCGTGTTACGAACCGGGACTAATGGGTGAATCAGTCCCGGTTCGTGAGGCCAGGACACCGAACAACTTTCGGGTTACCGCATACTAATATCTCTACAACCCTAGCGTCACCGAACCTTAAGTGTGTAGACCCTACGGGTTCGGGAGACACGCAGACATGACCGAGACGACTCTCCGGTCAATAACCAACAGCGGGATCTGGATACCCATGTTGGCTCCCACATGCTCCTCGATGATCTCATCGGATGAACCACGATATCGAGGATTCAATCAATCCCGTATACAATTCCCTTTGTCTACCAGTATATTACTTGCCCGAGATTCGATCGTCGGTATCCCTATACCTTGTTCAATCTCGTTACCGGCAAGTCTCTTTACTCGTTCCGTAACTCACATCATCCCGTGATCAACTCCTTGGTCACATTGTGCACATTATGATGATGTCCTACCGAGTGGGCCCAGAGATACCTCTCCGTTTACACGGAGTGACAAATCCCAGTCTCGATTCGTGCCAACCCAACAGACACTTTCGGAGATACCTGTAGTGCACCTTTATAGCCACCCAGTTACGTTGTGACGTTTGGTACACCCAAAGCATTCCTACGGTATCCGGGAGTTGCAAAATCTCATGGTCTAAGGAACTGATACTTGACACTAGAAAAGCTCTGAGCAAACGAACTACACGATCTTGTGCTAGGCTTAGGATTGGGTCTTGTCCATCACATCATTCTCCTAATGATGTGATCCCGTTATCAACGACATCCAATGTCCATGGTCAGGAAACCATAACCATCTATTGATCAATGAGCTAGTCAACAGAGGCTTACTAGGGACATGGTGTTGTCTATGTATCCACACATGTACCTGTGTTTCCTATCAATACAATTCTAGCATGGATAATAAACGATTATCATGAACAAGGAAATATAATAATAACCAATTTATTATTGCCTCTAGGGCATATTTCCAACAGTCTCCCACTTGCACTAGAGTCAATAATCTAGTTCACATCGCCATGTGATTAACACTCATAGGTCACATCATCATGTGACCAACATCCAAAGAGTTCACTAGAGTCAACAATCTAGTTCACATCACTATGTGATTAACACTCAATGAGTTCTGGTTTGATCATGTTATGCTTGTGAGAGAGGTTATTAGTCCACGGGTCTGAACCTTTCAGATCCGTGTGTGCTTTACGAATATCTATGTCATCTTGTGGATGCTACCACGCGCTATTTGGAGCCATTTCAAATAACTGCTCTACTATACGAATCCGGTTTACTACTCAGAGTCATCCGGATTAGTGTCAAAGTTCGCATCGACGTAACCCTTTACGACGAACTCCTTTTCACCTCCATAATCGAGAAAATTCCTTAGTCCACTAGATACTAAGGATAAGTTCGACCGCTGTCATGTGATCCATTCCCGGATCACTATTGTACCCCTTGACCAACTCATGGCAAGGCACACTACATGTGTGGTACACAGCATAGCATACTATAGAGCCTACGTCTAAAGCATAGGGGAAGACCTTCGTCCTTTCTCTCTCTTCTGCTGTGGTCAGGTCTTGAGTCTTACTCAATACTCACACCTTGTAACACAGCCAAGAACTCCTTCTTTGCTGATCTATTTTGAACTCTTTCAAAATCATGTCAAGGTGTGCGTTCTTTGAAAGTATCATCGGGCGTCTTGATCTATCTCTATAGATCTTGATGCCCAATATGTAAGCAGCTTTATCCAGGTCTTCCTTTGAAAAACTCCTTTCAAACAACCCTTTATGCTTTCCAGAAATTTTTCATCATTTCGGATCAACAATATGTCATTCACATATACTTATCAGAAATGTTGTAGCGCTCCCACTCACTTTATTGCAAATACAAGTTTCTAACAAACTTTGTATAAACTCAAAAACTTTGATCACTCCATCAAAGCATATATTCCGACTCCGAGATGCTTGCTCTAGTCCATGGAAGGATCGCTGGAGCTAGCATACCTTTTAGCATCCTTAGGATCGACAAAACCTTTCTGATTGTATCACATACAACCTTTCCTTACGAAAACTGGTAAGGAAACTTGTTTTGACATCCATCTGCCAGATTTCGTAAATGCAGCTAATGCTAACATGATTCCGACGGACTTAAGCATCGCTACGGATGAGAAAATCTCATCGTAGTCAACTCCTTGAACTTGTGAAAATACACTTTGCCACAAGTCGAGCTTCATAGACGGTAACATTACCGTCCACGTCCGTCTTCTTCTCAAAGATCCATTTATCTCAATGGCTTGCCGATCATCGGGCAAGTTCACCAAAGTCCATGCTTTGTTCTGATACATGGATTCTATCTCGGATTTCATGGCCTTGAGCCATTTGTCGGAATCCGGGCCCACCATCGCTTCTCCACAGCTCATAGGTTCATCGTTGTCCAACAACATGACTTCCAAGACAGGATTACGCATTACTCTGAAGTAGTACGCATCCTCGTCGTCCTACGAGGTTTGGTAGTGACTTGATCCGAAGTTTCATGATCACTATCATAAGCTTCCACTTCAATTGGTGTAGGTGCCACAGGAACAACTTCCTGTGCCTTGCTACACACTAGTTGAAGTGACGGTTCAATAACCTTATCAAGTCTCCACCATCCTCCCACTCAATCCTTTCGAGAGAAACTTTTCCTCGAGAAAGGACCTGTTTCTAGAAGCAATTACTTTTGCTTCCAGATCTGAAATAGGAGGTATACCCAACTGTTTTGGGTATTCTATGAAGATGCATTTATCCGCTTTGGGTTCGAGCTTATCAGCCTGAAACTTTTTCACATAAGCGTCGCAGCCCCAAACTTTTAAGAAACGACAACTTAGGTTTCTCTAAACGGTGTCGTCTCAACGGAATTGCGTGGTGCCCCTTTTAAAGTGAATGCGGTTATCTCTAATGCCTAACCCATAAACGATAGTGGTAATTCGATAAGAGACATCATGGTATGCACCATATCCAATAGGGTGCAGTTATGATGTTCGGACACACCATCACACTATGGTGTTCCAGGCGGTATTAATTGTGAAACACTTTCCACAATGTCTTAATTGTGTGCCAAACTCGTAACTCAGATACTCATCTCTATGATCATATCACAGACATTTTATCCTCTTGTCACGACGATCTTCAACTTCACTCTGAAATTACTTGAACCTTTCAATAATTGAGACTTGTGTTTCATCAAGTAAATACACTCAGCATCTACTCAAATCATCTGTGAAGTAAGAACATAACGATATCCACTGCATGCCTCAGCACTCATTGGACTGCATACATCAAAATGTATTACTTCCAATAAGTTGCTCTCTTGTTCCATCTTACTGAAAACGAGGCCTTTCAGTCATCTTGCCCATGTGGTATGATTTGCATGTCTCAAGTGATTCAAAATCAAGTGAGTCCAAACGATCCATTTGCATGGAGTTTCTTCATGCATATATACCAATAGACATGGTTCGCATGTCTCAATCTTTTCAAAAACGACTGAGTCCAAAGATCCATCTACATGGAGCTTCTTCATGCGTTCTATACCAATATGACTCAAATGGCAGTGCCACAAGTATGTGGAACTATCATTACTATTTTATATCTTTTGGCACGAACATGTGTATCACTACGATCGAGATTCATTTTAGGTGCAAGACCATTGAAGGTATTATTCAAATAAACAGAGTAACCATTATTCTCCTTAAATGAATAACCGTATTGCGATAAACATAATCCAATCATGCTCAACGCAAACACCAAATCTCGATGGTAGAGGGAGCATGCGATGCTTGATCACATCAACCTTGGAAACACTTCCAACACACATCGTCATCTCACCTTTAGCTAGTCTCCATTTATTCCGCAACTTTTATTTCGAGTTACTAACACTTAGCAACCGAACCGGTATCTAATACCCTGGTGCTGCTAGGAGTACTAGTAAAGTACACATTAATATAACGTATATCCAATATACTTCTGTCGACCTTGCCTGCCTTCTCATCTACCAAGTATCTAGGGTAGTTCCGCTTCAGTGACCGTTCCCCTCATTATAGAAGCACTTAGTCTCGGGTTTGGGTTCAACCTTGGGATTCTTCACTAGAGTAGCAAACGACTTGCTGTTTCATGAAGTATCCCTTTTGCCCTTGCCCTTCTTAAACTAGTGGTTTTACTAACCATCAACAATTGATGCTCCTTCTTGATTTCTACTTTCGCGGTGTCAAACATCGTGAGTTGCTCAAGGATCATCATCTATCCTTGATATTTATAGTTCATCATGAAGCTCTAATAGCTTGGTGGCAGTGACTATGGAAAGCTATCACTATCTCATCTGGGAGATTAACTCCCACTCGATTCAAGCGATTGTGGTACTCAGACAATCTGAGCACATGCTCAACGATTGAGCTTTTCTCCCTTAGTTTGCAGGCTTAAGAAACTTGTCAGAGGTCTCATACCTCTTGACGTGGGCACTAGTCTGAAATCCCAATTTCAGTCTTCGGAACATCTCATATGTTTTGCGACGTTTCAAAAAACCGTCTTTTGGTGCCACAATTCTAAACCGTTAGCATTACTCACTGAACTATCACGTAGTCATCAAAACGTGTATGTCAGATGTTTTGCAACATCTACAGACGACGCTGAGGTTCAGCACACTGAGCGGTGCATTAAGGACATTTAAATATGAGAATAATGGTTGTTCTATTTATATGAGTAACATCTTTTATGGTCATGCACCCAATGTGGATGGTTTATTTTTGTTGAATCTTGATAGTAGTAATACACATGTTCATAATATTAATGTCAAAAGATGCAAAGTGAATAATGATAGTACCACACACTTTGTGGCACTACTGCTTTTTGTTGATACATGGCCCACCTCCCTCCCTCAGAAAGTGTCTAGAGTGCATGCCCTAGTAGAAAACAGGGCTTTGGTCCAGGCCAGATAAGTGCACTAGTCCTGGTCGTGTTACGAACCGGGACTAATGGGTGAATCAGTCCCGGTTCGTGAGGCCAGGACACCGGACGGGCCTCGACAGGCACCAGTGTCGGTTCGTCTGACGACCTTTAGTTCCGGTTCGTGTTTGGAACCGGGACTAAAGGTCAGTCTTCTTTCCCGGTTCTAGCCATGAACCGGGACTAAAGAGATGCCTATATGTATGCTCACCCCTGCCCGCTCACTCCTTTGTTTTTTGGCCGGCCGGCGTGTGGGAGGTGTGTGCTGCTCTGCTCTCACCTCCTATGCACATGATGTTGGGGAACGTAGCAGAAATTCAAAATTTTCTACGCATCACCAAGATCAATCTATGGAGTAATCTAGCAACGAAGGGAAGGGGAGTGCATCTACATACCCTTGTAGATCGCGAGCGGAAGCGTTCAAGAGAACGGGGTTGATGGAGTCGTACTCGTCGTGATCCAAATCACCGATGATCCTAGCGCCGAACGGACGGCACCTCCGCGTTCAACACACGTACGGAGCAGCGACGTCTCCTCCTTCTTGATCCAGCAAGGGGGGAGGAGAGGTTGATGGAGATCCAGCAGCACGACGGCGTGGTGGTGGAAGTAGCGGGATTCCAACAGGGCTTCGCCAAGCGCTGCGGGAGGAGGGAGATGTGTCACGGGAGGGAGAGGGAGGCGCCAGGGCTTAGGTTGCTGCTGCCCTCCCTCCCCCCACTATATATAGGGCCAAGGGAGAGGGGGGGCGCAGCCTTGGCCCTTCCTCCAAGGAAGGGTGCGGCCAGGGAGGAGTCCTTCCTCCCCAAGGCACCTCGGAGGTGCCTTCCCCCTTTAGGACTCTCTGTTTTTCTTATCTCTTGGCGGATGGGCCTCTTGGGGCTGGTGCCCTTGGCCCATATAGGCCAAGGCGCACCCCCTACAGCCCATGTGGCCCCCCGGGGCTGGTGGACCCCCTTGGTGGACCCCCGGACCCCTTTCAGCACTCCCGGTACAATACCGATAAAGTGCGAAACTTTTCCGGCGACCAAAATAAGACTTCCCATATATAAATCTTTACCTCCGGACCATTCCGGAACTCCTCGTGACGTCCGGGATCTCATCCGGGACTCCGAACAACTTTCGGGTTACCGCATACTAATATCTCTACAACCCTAGCGTCACTGAACCTTAAGTGTGTAGACCCTACGGGTTCGGGAGACACGCAGACATGACCGAGACGACTCTCCGGTCAATAACCAACAGCGGGATCTGGATACCCATGTTGGCTCCCACATGCTCCTCGATGATCTCATCGGATGAACCACGATATCGAGGATTCAATCAATCCTGTATACAATTCCCTTTGTCTACCGGTATATTACTTGCCCGAGATTCGATCGTCGGTATCCCTATACCTTGTTCAATCTCGTTACCGGCAAGTCTCTTTACTCGTTCCGTAACTCACATCATCCCGTGATCAACTCCTTGGTCACATTGTGCACATTATGATGATGTCCTACCGAGTGGGCCCAGAGATACCTCTCCGTTTACACGGAGTGACAAATCCCAGTCTCGATTCGTGCCAACCCAACAGACACTTTCGGAGATACCTGTAGTGCACCTTTATAGCCACCCAGTTACGTTGTGACGTTTGGTACACCCAAAGCATTCCTACGGTATCCGGGAGTTGCAAAATCTCATGGTCTAAGGAACTGATACTTGACATTAGAAAAGCTCTGAGCAAACGAACTACACAATCTTGTGCTAGGCTTAGGATTGGGTCTTGTCCATCACATCATTCTCCTAATGATGTGATCCCGTTATCAACGACATCCAATGTCCATGGTCAGGAAACCATAACCATCTATTGATCAACGAGCTAGTCAACTAGAGGCTTACTAGGGATATGGTGTTGTCTATGTATCCACACATGTATCTGTGTTTCCTATCAATACAATTCTAGCATGGATAATAAACGATTATCATGAACAAGGAAATATAATAATAACCAATTTATTATTGCCTCTAGGGCATATTTCCAACACATGAGGTGTTCGATGAAATGCCCGAGCCACACTTAAGGTTTCTCCTCTCCAAGCTCCATTTTCCCCAAGATTTGTCTAGGTTTGGCGGTGCACAACTACACAAGTGTTCTAAAAGGTTAGCTACTTCATCCTTTCATCTCTCACTGCTAGTTTAGCTCATTTCAAATGCTTTAGAAGTAGAGTGGTTTGTGGGTTTTAGTGTAGGAGTGTATGTGGGAGTTCTTTTAATTTAGATGCACAATTTGAGCTCAAATTAACTTCTTAGAGTTTGCACATTTGTAGGGTGTCGTCCCGTCCCCGTCCTCACCGTCGTCGCTCGCTCGCACCGATCTTGTCGCTGGCACCACCGTGGTGAGCCTCTTGTTCTTATCTTCTTTTTAAAAGAAAAAATGCTTACTTGTATGATTTAGATAGATACTTGTATAAATTTCTTACTTTCATTATTGTTTGTTAATATATAGTGCCATGGTTTTGGTATCCGCCCCCGTCGGCCCTCATCCGGTCTATGATTTGGATGTTGTATATTATGTTTTATAACTATTTGTTTCATTTAGTGTTCATGACAATTGTGCCGACCAACGTGACATAGATGTTTTTATCTAGGATGTATGTTAACCGGAAATTCCAACCGACCCTCTTGTCGAGAGGTTAAATTTAGTTGAAAAAGAAAACAAGTATTTGAAAGAAAAATTGAAAAGAATTGAGGAGGAGAAGATGAAATTGGAGTTGCATGTTGCCGATGTCGTCGATGATCACAAGATCAAGATGGATGCAATGCGCTTGAAGATTAGAAAGATAAGAAAATATGCCATTGATAATGAGGCTTGGTATCATTATGTTGTTGGATCAATTGTTACCTTAGTTGCGATTATGATCGTATTTGTTGTTGCATTTAAATATTTTACATAGTTGTTTGTTAGTTTAAATGCATGTTTTAATTAGATGCTCTAGAGAGTTGTATGTTGTTCTATGAGAACTATGTATGAACTGTATGTATTTATTTTTTCAGTAATAACATTTGATCAGTACTGTAGTTTGGTTTTAATGTGATGATGAACTTGTATTAATTTGGTAACTTCTTTATTCATGATGTTCTGTAATGGTTTTTGATACACTTAATTATATAATCACGCAGATGAACTAGCAATGGGTGTACGGTGATCGACGCACCTCCGAGTACATTGAGGGCCTGCATAAATTTCTTGAAGTGGCTGAGGTAAACAAGCAGAATGGTTTTTATGTATTGTCCATGCCCTATCTGTGAGAATACGAAGGATTACTCTAACTCGAAAACTCTTCACTTGCACCTGCTTGAGAAGGGTTTCATGCCACATTATAATGTTTGGACCAAGCACGGAGAAAGAGGGGTTATGATGGAAGACAATGAAGAAGAAGAGGATGATGACAATCCACTACTAGGGGAAAGCCTAGTAGCAGCGTTGGAAATAACTATAGCAGTAGCGCTAGGGGCAGCACTACTACTAAGGCGGTACAGCTAAGTTGTAGCAGTAGCGCTGCTTCGACTAGCGCTACTGGTAAGTATGGTTAGCAGTAGCGCTGCTCCAACCAGCGCTACTGCTAATTATCTGTAGCGCTTCTAGGAAGCAAACGCTGCTGCTAAACCAGCGCTGCAGCTAGACGCATACCAGCGCTACTGCTAATATTGCTGCTTTCATATTTTTCTTTCCCCTCTACGTATTTGTGATGTATTTGTGCATGCTCTATACAGTAGTTTCATCATATCATAACAAACATACATTATTCTCATCATATCATACACATACAATAGTCTCGTCATACCATCATCATCATCATCATCCAACACAGATATCATCACATCTCAAAAATAGCAATACACAAGTCATGTCATGTCTCGAATAAATGCAACTGCATGGTCATGGCACACACACAAGTTTCATCATCTCTATCTAAACCATGATGTAGAACAGAAGAGCGAACAACATGAGCAAGAGCGCGACTATGTAGCACTTCTTGAGGCACCAGTATCGTTCCCTCTCTTGCCGGAGCGTCCATCTCAAGTAACTATTTTCCGCTTCGGCTCTGCTGTCGAACCCTCTCTGGCTAGCGCCCAGGTACCTATCCACCTAGGCCTGAGTGTCTGGCCAGTGGTCGTAAACTCCTGGAACCCTCCCAACGAATATGGCCTAGCAGTC
This sequence comes from Triticum aestivum, assembly GCF_018294505.1. NCBI lineage: Eukaryota > Viridiplantae > Streptophyta > Magnoliopsida > Poales > Poaceae > Triticum > Triticum aestivum. The sequence continues at coordinate 115,305,257 of NC_057814.1, forward strand.
CTTCGCCATCTCTGATCTATGTACCTGCATCGCCGGTTGATGAATTCAACGATAATATGCAACATAATGTACTTAAGAAACACAAAGAGGCATAATTAGTAAAATACAAGCAACCTATAGTAAACATAAATAATGAAGTTCCCATACCCAAACTAATTAACTAGAGCGATCTACGTTAGTTCAAGAGGACGGTTTAATTACATCAAAGAGTTTTGCCGTGCATAAATTCAAAGTTTTGTCATAGAAAGACAATAGTGACACATTGTCATCGTCAATCAGTCCTGCATGTCGGCGGTCCAATCTTCATAGTCAGTGAGGTAGCACCCGAGCTTTGCGAAAGGCTTCAGGTCCAGACGCTGAGCGAGTAGCAGTGCTCGGACATCCTCCCGCGTGATTGGCCCATGGTAGAACATCCCTGTTGGTTCGAGGACCTCCTTCATGATCACTTGGACAAGTTCACACTGTATGTGATAAAACTTAGCTCAGATTCGATGATCCTATGTCTTTCCTATGCTTGTGGCCCAGTTGACAATCTCGGCATCGTTGGTAGTAGATGACATGCGAAGGCGTTGATTATCCCTTCTGAACTCGATCGGGTGATGCATGAGGTAGAATCCATCAGCCTTACTGGTGTACGGTTGCTGGATGCAGCAGAAGTCGGTCTTATGGCCGAAACCCAGCCCATTCTTCCTGTACTTTTTCACCTTGATATATCCACCAGATAGGCTGAAGGTTAATAGGGCACTATTGAGAACACCCTTTATGTGCGTGTAATTCTTTTTCTTGATGTTCTTCGATGAGTCCAAGTACAAAGCATGGGAGTATTCTGGGTACAGAACGATGAGGACGCCCCCCCCCCCGCTGCGCAAAATAAGTGTACACCGCAAATTACCCTCCATGCTTGCAAAGGAATGATTAAAACTTACGAAAGGATATCCGCAGATGACTTGCGTGGGATGATAAGGCAGGAGAATCGCTTCCTTGTCCTTATTAGCGATCATGAAATCGCCGATGTACTTGCTCGCATAGTCACGGTGCTCTTTGCAGTCTGCCAAGAAGCTCTTGTGCATATAGAACGGGTCCGCGATGCAGATGTATTTTATGTTCTGTGCCTGATGAAGTAGTTGAGATACATCGCATACATGCGGATGAACTGGAAATCCAACTTTGTCATGTGGAACATGTTGGGTAACACAGTAATTTCAAAAAAATTCCTACGCACATGCAAGATCATGGTGATGCATAGCAACAAGAGGGGAGAGTGTAGTCCACGTACCCTCGTAGACCGTAAGCGGAAGCGTTATGACAACGCGGTTGATGTAGTCGTACGTCTTCACGACCCGACCGATCCTAGTACCAAAAGTATGGCACCTCCGCGATCTGCACACGTTCGGCTCGGTGACGTCTACGAACTCTTGATCCAGCTGAGTGTCAAGGGAGAGCTTCGTCAGCACGACGGCGTGATGACGGTGATGATGAAGCTACCGGTGCAGGGCTTCGCCTAAGCACTGCAACGATATGACCGAAGTGGATTATGGTGGAGGGGGGCACCGCACATGGCTAAGAGATCAATGATCAACTTCTCTCTATGGGGTGCCCACCTCCCCCGTATATAAAGGAGTGGAGGAGGGGGGAGGGTCGGCCCTCTATGGCGCGCCCTGGAGGAGTCCTACTCCCACCGGGAGTAGGATCCCCCCTTCCCCAGTTGGACTAGGATAGAAGGAAGGGGGAGAGCGGGAGGAAGGAAAAACGGGGGCGCCACCCCCTTCCTAGTCCAATTCGGACCAGAGGAGGAGGGGGCGTGCGGTCTTCCCTGGCTGCCCCTCTCTCTCTCCACTAAAGCCCATTAGGGCCCATATACTCCCCGGGGGGGGGGGGGTCCGGTAACCCCCCCGGTACTCCGGTATATGCCCGAACTCTCTCGAAACCTTTCCGATGTCCAAACATAGTCATCCAATATATCGATCTTTAGGTCTCGACCATCTCGAGACTCCTCGTCATGTCCGTGATAATATCTGGGACTCCGAACTACCTTCGGTATATCAAAACACATAAACTTGTAATACCGATCGTCACCGAACGTTAAGCGTGCGAACCCTATGGGTTCGAGAACTATGTAGACATGACCGAGACTCATCTCCAGTCAATAACCAATAGTGGAACCTGGATGCTCATATTGGTTCCTACATATTCTACGAAGATCTTTATCGGTCAAACCGTATAACAACATACGTTGTTCCCTTTGTCATCGGTATGTTACTTTCCTGAGATTCGATCGTCGGTATCTCAATACCTAGTTCAATCTCGTTACCGGCAAGTCTCTTTACTCGTTCTGTAATGCTCATCCCGCAACTAACTCATTAGTCACATTGCATGCAAGGCTTATAGTGATGTGCATTACCGAGAGGGCCCAGAGATACCTCTTTGACAATAGGAGTGACAAATCCTAATCTCGATCTATGCCAACTCAACAAGTACCGTCGGAGACACCTGTAGAGCACCTTTATAATCACCCAGTTACGTTGTGACGTTTGGTAGCACACTAAGTGTTCTTCTAGTATTCGGGAGTTGCATAATCTCATAGTCATAGGAACATGTATAAGTCATGAAGAAAGCAATAGCAACATACTAAATGATCAAGTGCTAAGCTAACGAAATGGGTCAAGTCAATCACATCATTCTCTAATGATGTGATCCCGTTAATCAAATGACAACTCATGTCTATGGCTAGGAAACTTAACCATCTTTGATTCAACAAGCTAGTCAAGTAGAGGCATACTAGTGACACTCTGTTTGTCTATGTATTCACACATGTACTAAGTTTCCGTTTAATACAATTCTAGCATGAATAATAAACATTTATCATGATATAAGGAAATATAAATAACAACTTTATTATTGCCTCTAGGGCATATTTCCTTCAGTCTCCCACTTGCACTAGAGTCAATAATCTAGATTACATAGTAATGATTCTAACACCCATGGAGTCTTGGTGCTGATCATGTTTTGCTCGTGAGAGAGACTTAGTCAACGGGTTTGCAACATTCAGATCTGTACGTATCTTGCAAATCTCTATGTCTCCCTCCTTGACTTAATCGCGGATGGAATTGAAGCGTCTCTTGATGTTCTTGGTTCTCTTGTGAAATCTGGATTCCTTTGCCAAGGCAATTGCACTAGTATTATCACAAAAATAATTTCATTGGACCCGATGCACTAGGTATGACACCTAGATCGGATATGAACTCCTTCATCCAGACTCCTTCATTTGCTGCTTCCAAAGCAGCTATGTACTCCGCTTCACACGTAGATCCCACCACGACGCTTTGCTTAGAACTGCACCAACTGACAGCTCCACCGTTCAATATAAATACGTATCCGGTTTGTGACTTAGAGTCATCTGAATCAGTGTCAAAGCTTGCATCGATCTAACCATTTACGACGAGCTCTTTGTCACCTCCATAAACGAGAAACATATCCTTAGTCCTTTTCAGGTATTTCAGGATGTTCTTGACCGCTGTCCAGTGATCCACTCCTGGATTACTTTGGTACCTCCCTGCTAAACTAATAGCAAGGCACACATCAGGTCTGGTACACAGCATTGCATACATGATAGAGCCTATGGCTGAAGCATAGGGAACAACTTTCATTTTCTCTCTATCCTCTGCAGTGGTCGGGCATTGAGTCTGACTCAACTTCACACCTTGTAACACAGGCAAGAACCCTTTCTTTGCTTGATCCATTTTGAACTTCTTCAAAACTTTATCAAGGTATGTGCTTTGTGAAAGTCCAATTAAGCGTCTCGATCTATCTCTATAGATCTTGATGCCCAATATATAAGCAGCTTCACCGAGATCTTTCATTGAAAAACTCTTGTTCAAGTATCCTTTTATGCTACCTAGAAATTCTATATCATTTCCAATCAACAATATGTCATCCACATATAATATTAGAAATGCTACAGAGCTCCCACTCACTTTCTTGTAAATACAGGCTTCTCCAAAAGTCTGTATAAAACCATATGCTTTGATCACACTATCAAAACGTTTATTCCAACTCCGAGATGCTTGCACCAGTCCATAAATGGATCGCTGGAGCTGGCACACTTTGTTAGCATCCTTTGGATCGATAAAACCTTCGGGTTGCATCATATACAACTCTTCTTCCAGAAATCCATTCAGGAATGCAGTCTTTACATCCATTTGCCAAATTTCATAATCATAAAATGCAGCAATTGCTAACATGATTCGGACGGACTTAAGCAACCCTACGAGTGAGAAAGTCTGATCGTAGTCAACTCCTTGAACTTGTCAAAAACTTTTCGCAACAAGTCAAGCTTTGTAGACAATAACATTACCGTCAGCGTCAGTCTTCTTCTTGAAGATCCATTTATTCTCGATGGCTTGCCGATCAACGGGCAAGTCAACCAAAGTCCACACTTTGTTCTCATACATGGATCCCATCTCAGATTTCATGCCCTCAAGCCATTTCGCGGGATCTGGGCTTATAATCGCTTCCTCATAGTTCGTAGGTTCGTCATGGTCAAGCAACATGACCTCCAGAACAGGATTACTGTACCACTCTGGTGCGTATCTTACTCTGCTTGACCTACGAGGTTCGGTAGTAACTTGATCTGAAGTTATATGATCATCATCGTTAGCTTCCTCACTAATTGGTGTAGGAGTCACAGGAACAAATTTCTGTGATGAACTACTTTCCAATAAGGGAGCAGGTACAAGTACCTCATCAAGTTCTACTTTCCTCCCACTCACTTCTTTCGAGAGAAACTCCTTCTGTGGAAAGGATCCATTCTTAGCAACGAATGTATTGCCTTCGGATGTGTGATAGAAGGTGTACCCAACAATCTCCTTTGGGTATCATATGAAGACACATTTCTCCGATTTGGGTTCGAGCTTATCAGGTTGAAGCTTTTTCACATAAGCATCGCAGCCCCAAACTTTAAGAAACGACAACTTGGGTTTCTTGCCAAACCACAGTTCATAAGGTGTCATCTCAACGGATTTAGATGGTGCCCTATTTAATGTGAATGCAGCCATCTCTAAAGCATAACCCCAAAACGTAGCGGTAAATCAGTAAGAGACATCGTAGATCGCACCATATCTAATAAAGTGCGGTTACGACATTCGGACACACCATTACGTTGTGGTGTTCGGGGTGGCGTGAGTTGCGAAACTATTCCGCATTGTTTCAAATGAAGACCAAACTCGTAACTCAAATATTCTCCTCCACGATCAGATTGTAGAAACTTTATTTTCTTGTTACGATGATTTTCCACTTCACTCTGAAATTCTTTGAACTTTTCAAATGTTTTAGACTTATGCTTCATCAAGTAGATATCACCATATCTGCTCAAATCATCTGTGAAGGTGAGAAAATAATGATACCCGCCGCGAGCCTCAACATTCATTGGACCACATACATCAGTATGTATGATTTCCAACAAATATGTTGCTCGCTCCATTGTCCCGGAGAACGGAGTTTTAGTCGTCTTGCCCATGAGGCATGGTTCGCAAGTACCAAGTAATTCATAACCAAGTGATTCCAAAAGTCCATCAGAATGGAGTTTCTTCATGCGATTTACACCAATATGACCTAAACGGCAGTGCCACAAATAAGTTGCACTATCATTATCAACTCTGCATCTTTTGGCTTCAATATTATGAATATGTGTGTCACTACTATCGAGATTCAACAAAAATAGACCACTCTTCAAGGGTGCATGCCCATAAAAGATATTACTCATATAAATAGAACAACCATTATTCTCAGATTTAAATGAATAACCGTCTCGCATCAAATAAGATCCAGATATAATGTTCATGCTCAACGCTGGCACCAAATAACAATTATTCAGGTCTAAAACTAATCCCGAAGGTAGATGTAGAGGTAGCGTGCCGACGGCGATCACATCGACTTTGGAACCATTACCCACGCGCATCGTCACCTCATCCTTAGCCAATCTTCGCTTAATCTGTAGCCCCTGTTTCGAGTTGCAAATATTAGCAACAGAACCAGTATCAAATACCCAGGCACTACTGCGAGCATTAGTAAGGTACACATCAATAACATGTATATCACATATAACTTTGTTCACCTTGCCATCCTTCTTATCTGCCAAATACTTGGGGCAGTCCCTTTGCAGTAGAAGCACTCAGTCTCAGGCTTAGGTCCAGACTTGGGCTTCTTCACTTGAGCAGCAACTTGCTTGCCGTTCTTCTTGAAGTTTCCCTTCTTCCCTTTACCCTTTTTCTTGAAACTAGTGGTCTTGTTGACCATCAACACTTGATGCTCTTTCTTGATTTCTACCTCTGCAGCCTTTAGCATTGCGAAGAGCTCGGGAATTGTCTTATCCATCCCTTGCATATTATAGTTCATCACGAGCTCTTGCAGCTTGGTGGCAGTGATTGAAGAATTCTGTCAATGACACTATCATCAGGAGGATTAACTCCCAGTTGAATCAAGTGATTGTTATATCCACACATTTTGAGTATATGCTCACTGACAGAATTATTCTCCACTATTTTGCAGCTGTAGAACTTATTGGAGGCTTCATATCTCTCAATCTGGGCATTTGCTTGAAATATTAACTTCAACTCCTGGAACATCTCATATGCTCCATGACGTTCAAAACGTCGTTGAAGACCCGGTTCTAAGCCGTAAAGCATGGCACACTGAACTATCGAGTAGTCATCAGCTTTGCTCTGCCAGACGTTCATACCATCTGGTGTTGCTCCTGCAGCAGGCCTGGCACCCAGCGGTGCTTCCAGGACGTAATTCTTCTGTGCAGCAATGAGGATAATCCTCAAGTTACGGACCCAGTCCGTGTAATTGCTACCATGGTCTTTCAACTTTGCTTTCTCAAGGAACGCATTAAAATTCAACGGAACAACAACACGGGCCATCTATCTACAATTAACATAGACAAGCAAGATACTATCAGGTACTAAGTTCATGATAAATTCAAGTTCAATTAATCATATTACTTAAGAACTCCCACTTAGATAGACATCCCTCTAATCCTCTAAGTGATCACGTGATCCATATCAACTAAACCATGTCCGATCATCACGTGAGATGGAGTAGTTTCAACGGTGAACATCACTATGTTAATCATATCTAATATATGATTCACGCTCGACCTTTCGGTCTCAGTGTTCCGAGGCCATATCTGCATATGCTAGGCTCGTCAAGTTTAACCCGAGTATTCCGCGTGTGCAAAACTGGCTTGCACCAGTTGTATGTGAACGTAGAGCTTATCACACCCGATCATCACGTGGTGTCTTGGCACGACGAACTTTCGCAACGGTGCATACTCAGGGAGAACACTTGTACCTTGAAATTTAGTGAGAGATCATCTTATAATGCTACAACCGAACTAAGCAAAATAAGATGCATAAAGGATAAACATCACATGCAATCAATATAAGTGATATCATATGACCATCATCATCTTGTGCCTTTGATTGTTGGGGATCGTAGCAGAATTTTAAAATTTTCCTACGCTCACCAAGATCCATCTATGGAGTATACTAGCAACGAGGGGAAAGGAGTGCATCTACATACCCTTGTAGATCGCGAGCGGAAGCGTTCCAATGAACGTGGTTGATGGAGTTGTACTCGCCGTGATCCAAATCACCGATGACCGAGTGCCGAACGGACGGCACCTGCGCGTTCAACACACGTACGGTGCAGCGGCGTCTCCTCCTTCTTGATCCAGCAAGGGGGAAGGAGAGGTTGATGGAGATCCAGCAGCACGACGGCGTGGTGGTGGATGTAGCGGGATCTCGGCAGGGCTTCGCCGAGCTTCTGCGAGAGGGAGAGGTGTAGCAGGGGAGGAGGGAGGCGCCCAAGGCTGTAATGCTACTGCCCTCCCTCCCCCCCTTTATATAGGCCCCTGGGAGGGGGGGCGCCGGCCAAGACCCATCTAGATGGGGGGGCGGCAGCCAAGGGGGGTAACTTACCCCCCAAGTCAAGTGGGGCGCCCCCCCACCCTAGGGTTTCCAACCCTAGGCACAGGGGGAGGCCCATGGGGGGCGCCCCAGCCCACTAAGGGTTGGTTCCCTTCCCACTTCAGCCCATGGGGCCCTCCGGGACAGGTGGCCCCACCCGGTGGACCCCCGGGACCCTTCCGGTGGTCCCGGTACAATACCGATAACCCCCGAAACTTTCCCGGTGGCCGAAACTGGACTTCCTATATATAATTCTTCACCTCCGGACCATTCCGGAACTCCTCGTGGCGTCCGGGATCTCATCCGGGACTCCGAACAACTTTCGGGTTTCCGCATACTCATATCTCTACAACCCTAGCGTCACCGAACCTTAAGTGTGTAGACCCTACGGGTTCGGGAGACATGCAGACATGACCGAGACGCCTCTCCGGTCAATAACCAACAGCGGGATCTGGATACCCATGTTGGCTCCCACATGTTCCACGATGATCTCATCGGATGAACCACGATGTCGAGGATTCAATCAATCCCGTATACAATTCCCTTTGTCAATCGGTATGTTACTTGCCCGAGATTCGATCGTCGGTATCCCAATACCTTGTTCAATCTCGTTACCGACAAGTCTCTTTACTCGTACCGTAATGCATGATCCCGTGACTAACTCCTTAGTCACATTGAGCTCATTATGATGATGCACTACCGAGTGGGCCCAGAGATACCTCTCCGTCACACGGAGTGACAAATCCCAGTCTCGATCCGTGCCAACCCAACAGACACTTTCAGAGATACCCGTAGTGTACCTTTATAGTCACCCAGTTACATTGTGACGTTTGGCACACCCAAAGCACTCCTACGGTATCCGGGAGTTGCACGATCTCATGGTCTAAGGAAAAGTTACTTGACATTGGAAAAGCTCTAGCAAACGAACTACACGATCTTTGAGCTATGCTTAGGATTGGGCCTTGTCCATCACATCATTCTCCTAATGATGTGATCCCGTTATCAATGACATCCAATGTCCATAGTCAGGAAACCATGACTATCTGTTGATCAACGAGCTAGTCAACTAGAGGCTTACTAGGGACACGTTGTGGTCTATGTATTCACACATGTATTAACATTTCCAGATAACACAATTATAGCATGAACAATAGACAATTACCATGAACAAAGAAATATAATAATAACCATTTATTATTGCCTCTAGGGCATATTTCCAACAGTCTCCCACTTGCACTAGAGTCTATAGTCTAGTTACATTGTGATGAATCGAACACCCATTGCGTCCTGGTGTTGATCATGTTTTGCTCTAGGGAGAGGTTTAGTCAACGGATCTGCTACATTCAGGTCCGTATGTACTTTACAAATATCTATGTCTCCATTTTGAACACTTTCACGAATGGAGTTGAAGCGACGCTTGATACGCCTGGTCTTCCTGTGAAATATGGGCTCCTTCGCAAGGGCAATAGCTCCAGTGTTGTCACAGAAGAGAGTCATCGGGCCCGACGCATTGGGAATCACCCCTAGGTCGGTAATGAACTCCTTCATCCAGACTGCTTCCTGCGCTGCCTCCGAGGCTGCCATGTACTCCTCTTCACATGTAGATCCCGCCACGACGCTTTGCTTGCAACTGGACCAGCTTACTGCTCCTCCATTCAAAATATACACGTATCCGGTTTGTGACTTCGAGTCATCCAAATCTGTGTCGAAGCTAGCGTCGACGTAACCCTTTACGATGAGCTCTTCGTCACCTCCATAAACGAGAAACATATCCTTAGTCCTCTTCAGGTACTTCAGGATATTCTTGACCGCTGTCCAGTGTTCCATGCCGGGATTACTTTGGTACCTTCCTACCAAACTTACGGCAAGGTTTACATCAGGTCTGGTACACAGCATGGCATACATAATAGACCCTATGGCCGAGGCATAGGGGATGACACTCATCTTTTCTCTATCTTCTGCCGTGGTCGGGCATTGAGCCGTGCTCAATTGCACACCTTGCAATACAGGCAAGAACCCCTTCTTGGACTGATCCATATTGAACTTCTTCAATATCTTGTCAAGGTATGTACTCTGTGAAAGACCAATGAGGCGTCTCGATCTATCTCTATAGATCTTGATGCCTAATATATAAGCAGCTTCTCCAAGGTCCTTCATTGAAAAACACTTATTCAAATAGGCCTTTATACTTTCCAAGAATTCTATATCATTTCCCATCAATAATATGTCATCCACATATAATAAGAGAAATGCTACAGAGCTCCCACTCACTTTCTTGTAAACACAGGCTTCTCCATAAGTCTGTGTAAACCCAAACGCTTTGATCATCTCATCAAAGCGAATGTTCCAACTCCGAGATGCTTGCACCAGCCCATAGATTGAGCGCTGGAGCTTGCATACTTTGTTAGCGTTCTTAGGATCGACAAAACCTTCCAGCTGCATTATATACAACTCTTCCTTAAGGAAGCGGTTAAGGAATGCCGTTTTGACGTCCATCTGCCATATCTCATAATCATAGTATGCGGCAATTGCTCACATGATTCGGGCGGACTTCAGCTTCGCTACGGGTGAGAAAGTCTCATCGTAGTCAACCCCTTGAACTTGTCGATAACCCTTAGCGACAAGTCGAGCTTTGTAGATGGTCACATTACCATCCGCGTTTGTCTTCTTCTTAAAGACCCATTTATTTTCTATGGCTCGCCGATCATCGGGCAAGTCAGCCAAAGTCCATACTTCGTTTTCATACATGGATCCTATCTCGGATTTCATGGCTTCTAGCCATTTGTCAAAATCCGGGCCCGCCATCGCTTCTTCATAGTTCGAAGGTTCACCGTTGTCTAACAACATGATTTCCAGGACAGGGTTGCCGTACCACTCTGGTGCGGAACGTGTCCTTGTGGACCTACGAAGTTCAGTAGTAACTTGATCCGAAGCTTCTTGATCATCATCATTAACTTCCTCCCCAGTCGGTGTAGGCACCACAGGAACATCTTCCCGCGCTGCGCTACTTTCCGGTTCGGAAGGGGTGACTATCACCTCATCAAGTTCCACTTTCCTCCCACTTAATTCTTTCGAGAGAAACTCTTTCTCCAGAAAGGACCCGTTCTTGGCAACAAAGATCTTGCCTTTGGATCTTAGGTAGAAGGTATACCCAATGGTTTCCTTAGGGTATCCTATGAAGACGCATTTCTCCGACTTGGGTTCGAGCTTTTCAGGTTGAAGTTTCTTGACATAAGCATCGCATCCCCAAACTTTTAGAAACGACAGCTTAGGTTTCTTCCCAAACCATAATTCATATGGTGTCGTCTCAACGGATTTCGACGGAGCCCAATTTAAAGTGAATGCGGCAGTCTCTAAAGCATAGCCCCAAAATGAGAGCGGTAAATCGGTAAGAGACATCATAGATCGCACCATATCCAATAGAGTGCGATTACGACGTTCGGACACACCGTTTCGCTGAGGTGTTCCAGGCGGCGTGAGTTGTGAAACGATTCCACATTACCTTAAGTGCGTACCAAATTCGTGACTTAAATATTCTCCACCATTATCTGATCGTAGGAATTTTATTTTCCTGTCACGTTGATTCTCAACCTCACTCTGAAATTCCTTGAACTTTTCAAAGGGTTCAGACTTGTGTTTCATTAGGTAGACATACCCATATCTACTTAAATCATCAGTGAGAGTGAGAACATAACGATATCCTCCGCGAGCCTCAACACTCATTGGACCGCACACATCGGTATGTATGATTTCCAATAAGTTGGTTGCTCGCTCCATTGTTTCGGAGAACGGAGTCTTGGTCATTTTGCCCATGAGGCATGGTTCGCACGTGTCAAATGATTTGTAATCAAGAGACTCCAAAAGTCCATCTGCATGGAGCTTCTTCATGCGCTTGACACCAATGTGACCAAGGCGGCAGTGCCACAAGTATGTGGGACTATCGTTATCAACTTTACATCTTTTGGTATTCACACTATGAATATGTGTAACATCACGTTCGAGATTCATCAAGAATAAACCATTAACCAGCGGGGCATGACCATAAAACATATCTCTCATATAAATAGAACAACCATTATTCTCGGATTTAAATGAGTAGCCATCTCGAATTAAACGAGATCCAGATACAATGTTCATGCTCAAAGCTGGCACTAAATAACAATTATTGAGGTTTAAAACTAATCCCGTAGGTAGATGCAGAGGTAGCGTGCCGACGGCGATCACATCGACCTTGGAACCATTCCCGACGCGCATCGTCACCTCGTCCTTCGCCAGTCTTCGTTTATTCCGTAGTTCCTGTTTTGAGTTACAAATATGAGCAACCGCACCGGTATCAAATACCCAGGAGCTACTACGAGTACTAGTAAGGTACACATCAATTACATGTATATCACATATACCTTTGGCGTTGCCGGCCTTCTTGTCCGCTAAGTATTTGGGGCAGTTCCGCTTCCAGTGACCACTTCCCTTGCAATAAAAGCACCCAGTCTTAGGCTTGGGTCCATTCTTTGACTTCTTCCCGGCAACTGGCTTACCGGGCGCGGCAACTCCCTTGCCGTCCTTCTTGAAGTTCTTCTTACCCTTGCCCTTCTTGAACTTAGTGGTTTTATTCACCATCAACACTTGATGTTCTTTTCTGATCTCCACCTCTGCTGATTTCAGCATTGAATATACCTCAGGAATGGTCTTTTCCATCCCTTGCATATTGAAGTTCATCACAAAGCTCTTGTAGCTTGGTGGAAGCGACTGAAGGATTCTGCCAATGACCGCGTCATCCAGGAGATTAACTCCCAGCTGAGACAAGCGGTTGTGCAACCCAGACATTCTGAGTATGTGCTCACTAACATAACTATTCTCCTCCATTTTACAGCTGAAGAACTTGTCGGAGACTTCATATCTCTCGACCCGGGCATGAGCTTGGAAAACCATTTTCAGTTCCTCGAACATCTCATATGCTCCATGTTTCTCAAAACGCTTTTGGAGACCCGGTTCTAAGCTGTAAAGCATGCCGCACTGAACTAGGGAGTAATCATCGGCATGCTGCTGCCAAGCGTTCATAACGTCTTGGTTCTCTGGGATTGGTGCTTCACCTAGCGGTGCTTCTAGGACATAATCTTTCTTGGCAGCTATGAGGATGATCCTCAGGTTCCGGACCCAGTCCGTATAGTTACTGCCATCATCTTTCAGCTTGGTTTTCTCTAGGAACGCGTTGAAGTTGAGGACAACGTGGGCCATTTGATCTACAAGACATAGTGTAAAGATTTTAGACTAAGTTCATGATAATTAAGTTCATATAATCAAATTATTTAATGAACTCCCACTCAGATAGACATCCCTCTAGTCATCTAAGTGAAACATGATCCGAGTTAACTAGGCCGTGTCCGATCATCACGTGAGACGGACTAGTCAAGATCGGTGAACATCTCCATGTTGATCGTATCTTCTATACGACTCATGCTCGACCTTTCGGTCCTCCGTGTTCCGAGGCCATGTCTGTACATGCTAGGCTCGTCAAGTCGACCTAAGTGTATTGCGTGTGTTCCGAGGCCATGTCTGTACATGCTAGGCTTGTCAACACCCGTTGTATGCGAACGTTAGAATCTATCACACCCGATCATCACGTGGTGCTTCGAAACAACGAACCTTCGCAACGGTGCACAGTTAGGGGGAACACTTTCTTGAAATTATTATAAGGGATCATCTTACTTACTACCGTCGTTCTAAGCAAATAAGATGCAAAACATGATAAACATCACATGCAATCAAATAGTGACATGATATGGCCAATATCATTATGCTCCTTTGATCTCCATCTTTGGGGCACCATGATCATCTTCGTCACCGGCATGACACCATGATCTCCATCATCATGATCTCCATCATTGTGTCTTCATGAAGTCGTCACGCCAACGATTACTTCTACTTCTATGGCTAACGCGTTTAGCAACAAAGTAAAGTAATTAACATGGCGTTATTCAATGACACGCAGGTCATACAAAATAATAAAGACAACTCCTATGGCTCCTGCCGGTTGTCATACTCATCGACATGCAAGTCGTGATTCCTATTACAAGAATATGATCAATCTCATACATCACATATATCATTCATCACATCTTCTGGCCATATCACATCACAAAGCACTTGCTGCAAAAACAAGTTAGACGTACTCTAATTGTTGTTGCAAGTTTTTATGTGGCTTGTATAGGTTTCTAGCAAGAATGTTTCTTACCTACGTAAAATCACAACGTGATTTGCCAATTTCTATTTACCCTTCATAAGGACCCTTTTCATCGAATCCGTTCCGACTAAAGTAGGAGAGACAGACACCCGCTAGCCACCTTATGCAACTAGTGCATGTCAGTCGGTGGAACCTGTCTCACGTAAGCGTACGTGTAAGGTCGGTCCGGGCCGCTTCATCCCACAATACCGCCGAAACAAGATAAGACTAGTAGCGGCAAGAAGAATTGGCAACATCAACGCCCACAACTGCTTTGTGTTCTACTCGTGCATAGTAACTACGCATAGGCCTGGCTCATGATGCCACTGTTGGGGATCGTAGCAGAATTTTAAAATTTTCCTACGCTCACCAAGATCCATCTATGGAGTATACTAGCAACAAGGGGAAAGGAGTGCATCTACATACCCTTGTAGATCGCGAGCGGAAGCGTTCCAATGAACGTGGTTGATGGAGTTGTACTCGCCGTGATCCAAATCACCGATGACCGAGTGCCGAACGAACGGCACCTCCGCGTTCAACACACGTAAGGTGCAGCGACGTCTCCTCCTTCTTGATCCAGCAAGGGGGAAGGAGAGGTTGATGGAGATCCAGTAGCACGACGGCGTGGTGGTGGATGTAGCGGGATCTCGGCAGGGCTTCGCCGAGCTTCTGCGAGAGGGAGAGGTGTAGCAGGGGAGGAGGGAGGCGCCCAAGGCTGTAATGCTACTGCCCTCCCTC
>NC_057814.1:115320349-115337487 GCF_018294505.1 Triticum aestivum
GGGGGGGGGGGGGCGCCGGCCAAGACCCATCTAGATGGGGGGGGCGGCGGCCAAGGGGGGTAACTTACCCCCCAAGTCAAGTGGGGCGCCCCCCCACCCTAGGGTTTCCAACCCTAGGCACAGGGGGGAGGCCCATGGGGGTCGCCCCAGCCCACTAAGGGCTGGTTCCCTTCCCACTTCAGCCCATGGGGCCCTCCGGGACAGGTGGCCCCACCCGGTGGACCCCCGGGACCCTTCCGGTGGTCCCGGTACAATACCGATAACCCCCGAAACATTCCCGGTGGCCGAAACTGGACTTCCTATATATAATTCTTCACCTCCGGACCATTCCAGAACTCCTCGTGACGTCCGGGATCTCATCCGGGACTCTGAACAACTTTCTGGTTTCCGCATACTCATATCTCTACAACCCTAGCGTCACCGAACCTTAAGTGTGTAGACCCTACGGGTTCGGGAGACATGCAGACATGACCGAGACGCCTCTCTGGTCAATAACCAACAGCGGGATCTGGATACCCATGTTGGCTCCCACATGTTCCACGATGATCTCATCGGATGAACCACGATGTCGAGGATTCAATCAATCCCGTATACAATTCCCTTTGTCAATCGGTATGTTACTTGCCCGAGATTCGATCGTCGGTATCCCAATACCTTGTTCAATCTCGTTACCGACAAGTCTCTTTACTCGTACCGTAATGCATGATCCCGTGACTAACTCCTTAGTCACATTGAGCTCATTATGATGATGCACTACCGAGTGGGCCCAGAGATACCTCTCCGTCACACGGAGTGACAAATCCCAGTCTCGATCCATGCCAACCCAACAGACACTTTCAGAGATACCCGTAGTGTACCTTTATAGTCACCCAGTTACGTTGTGATGTTTGGCACACCCAAAGCACTCCTACGGTATCCGGGAGTTGCACGATCTCATGGTCTAAGGAAAAGTTACTTGACATTGGAAAAGCTCTAGCAAACGAACTACACGATCTTTGAGCTATGCTTAGGATTGGGTCTTGTCCATCACATCATTCTCCTAATGATGTGATCCCGTTATCAATGACATCCAATGTCCATAGTCAGGAAACCATGACTATCTGTTGATCAACGAGCTAGTCAACTAGAGGCTTACTAGGGACACGTTGTGGTCTATGTATTCACACATGTATTACGATTTCCGGATAACACAATTATAGCATGAACAATAGACAATTACCATGAACAAAGAAATATAATAATAACCATTTATTATTGCCTCTAGGGCATATTTCCAACATTGATCTCCATCTCCAAAGCACCGTCATGATCACCATCGTCACCGGCGTGACACCTTGATCTCCATCGTAGCATCGTTGTCGTCTCGCCAACTATTGCTTCTACGACCATCGCTACCGCTTAGTGATAAAGTAAAGCAATTACATGGCGATTGCATTTCATACAATAAAGCGACAACCATATGGCTCCTGCCAGTTGCCGATAACTTTGTTACAAAACATGATCATCTCATACAATAAAATTTAGCATCATGTCTTGACCATATCACATCACAACATGCCCTGCAAAAACAAGCTAGACGTCCTCTACTTTGTTGTTGCAAGTTTTACGTGGCTGCTATGGGCTGAGCAAGAACCGTTCTTACCTATGCATCAAAACCACAACGATTTTTCGTCAAGTGTGTTGTTTTAACCTTCAACAAGGACCGGGCGTAGCCACACTCGATTCAACTAAAGTTGGAGAAACTGACACCCACCAGCCACCTGTGTGCGAAGCACGTCGGTAGAACCAGTCTCGCGTAAGCGTACGCGTAATGTCGGTCCGGGCCGCTTCATCCAACAATACCGCCGAATCAAAGTATGACATGCTGGTAAGCAGTATGACTATTATCGCCCACAACTCATTTGTGTTCTACTCGTGCATATAACATCTACGCATAGACCTGGCTCGGATGCCACTGTTGGGTAACGTAGTAATTTCAAAAAAATTCCTACGCACACGCAAGATCATGGTGATGCATAGCAACGAGAGGGGAGAGTGTAGTCCACGTACCCTCGTAGACCGTAAGTGGAAGCGTTATGACAACGCGGTTGATGTAGTCGTACGTCTTCACGATCCGACCGATCCTAGTACTGAAAGTACGGCACCTCCGCGATCTGCACACGTTCGGCTCGGTGACGTCCCACGAACTCTCGATCCAGCTGAGTGTCAAGGGAGAGCTTCATCGGCACGACGGTGTGATGACGGTGATGATGAAGCTACCGGTGCAGGGCTTCGCCTAAGCACTGCAATGATATGACCGAGGTGGATTATGGTGGAGGGGGGCACCACACACGGCTAAGAGATCAATGATCAACTTCTCTCTATGGGGTGCCCCCTCCCCCATATATAAAGGAGTGGAGGGGGGAGGGCCGACCCTCTATGGCGCGCCCTGGAGGAGTCCTACTCCCACCGGGGGTAGGATCCCCCTTCCCTAGTTGGATTAGGAGAGAAGGAAGGGGGAGAGAGGGAGGAAGGAAAAAGGGGGGCACCGCCCCCCCTTCCTAGTCCAATTCGGACGAGAGGGGGAGGGGGCATGCGGCCTGCCCTTGCTGCCCCTCTCTCTCTCCACTAAAGCCCATTAGGGCCCATATACTCCCCGGGGGGTTCCGGTAACCCCTCGGTACTCCGGTATATGCCCGAACTCTCTCGAAACCTTTCCGATGTCCAAACATAGTCATCCAATATATCGATCTTTATGTCTTGACCATTTCGAGACTCCTCGTCATGTCCGTGATCATATCCGGGACTCCGAACTACCTTCGGTACATCAAAACACATAAACACATAATACCGATCGTCACCGAACGTTAAGCGTGCGGACCCTACGGGTTCGAGAACTATGTAGACATGACCGAGACTCATCTCCGGTCAATAACCAATAGCGGAACCTGGATGCTCATATTGGTTCCTACATATTCTACGAAGATCATTATCGGTCAAACCGCATAACAACATACGTTGTTCCCTTTGTCATCGGTATGTTACTTACCCGAGATTCGATCGTCGGTATCTCAATACCTAGTTCAATCTCGTTACCGGCAAGTCTCTTTACTCGTTCTGTAATGCATCATCCCGCAACTAACTCATTAGTCACATTGCTTGCAAGGCTTATAGTGATGTGCATTACCGAGAGGGCCCAGAGATACCTCTCCGAGAATCGGAGTGACAAATCCTAATCTCGATCTATGCCAACTCAACAAGTACCATTGGAGACACCTGTAGAGCACCTTTATAATCACCTAGTTATGATGTGACGTTTGGTAGCACACTAAGTGTTCTTCCGGTATTCGGGAGTTGCATAATCTCATAGTCATAGGAACATGTATAAGTCATGAAGAAAGCAATAGCAACATACTAAATGATCAAGTGCTAAGCTAACGGAATGGGTCAAGTCAATCACATCATTCTCTAATGATGTGATCCCGTTAATCAAATGACAACTCATGTCTATGGCTAGGAAACTTAACCATCTTTGATTCAACGAGCTAGTCAAGTAGAGGCATACTAGTGACACTCTGTTTGTCTATGTATTCACACATGTACTAAGTTTCCGGTTAATACAATTCTAGCATGAATAATAAAACATTTATCATGATATAAGGAAATATAAATAACAACTTTATTATTGCCTCTAGGGCATATTTCCTTCAAAACATGTCGTAGATGTAGCCAAATCGCTGAATGAACTGATTCACGGGCCATCTCTCAACGTACAACTTCCTGGCACCTGAGCCGCGTAAAGCGGGTATCCTGGTTTTTTCGAGATGAGAAGGCTTTTATCTCTGGCCATCACATCTTCATGAAGTCTCCTTAGATCATTGTTCAGTATGTGCTCTAGCGCTTTCGTAGGTAGGATCGGGTGGCCAGCGACATGGAAACGCTCCGCACCTTCGACAAGTATTTTGTCTACCTCCCGGGGCTTCAGAGGCGGCTGGCTGCTTGAAGCAGCTCTGGCGCCTTTAGGGCCTTTCTTGTCCAGTCTCCACCTTTGCTTCTTGGCGGGTGATACGTCCATTTTGCATCATGCTTTTATATCGATATTTATTGCATTATGGGCTGTTATTACACATTATGTCATAATACTTATGCCTTTTCTTTCTTATTTTACTAGGTTTGCACGAAGAGGGAGAATGTCGGCAGCTGGAATTCTGGGCTGGAAAAGGAGAAAATATTAGAGACCTATTCTGCACAACTCCAGAAGTCTTGAAACTCCAGGAAGTCAGTTTTGGAATATATTAAAAATATTGGGCGAAGAAAGCACCAGAGGGGGGCCACACCCTGTCCACGAGGGTGGGGGGCGCGCCCCTGCCTCGTGGGCCCCCTGGCAGGCCTCCGGTGCCCATCTTTTGCTATATGAAGTCTTTCACCCTAGAAAAAAAATCAGAAGGAAGCTTTCGGGACGAAGCGCCGCCGTCTCGAGGCGGAACCTTGGCAGAATCAATCTAGGGCTCCGGCGGAGCTGTTCTGCCGGGAAAACATCCCTTCGGGAGGGGGAAATCATCACCATCGTCATCACCATCGATCCTCTCATCGGGAGGGGGTCAATCTCCATCAACATCTTCACCAGCACCATCTCCTCTCAAACCCTAGTTCATCTCTTGTATCCAATCTTTGCCTCAAAACCTCAGATTGGTACATGTGGGTTGCTAGTAGTGTTGATTACTCCTTATAGTTGATGCTAGTTGGTTTATTCGGTGGAAGATCATATGCTCAGATCCTTTATGCACATCAATACCCCTCTAATTATGAACATGAACATGATCTGTGAGTAGTTATGTTTGTTCCTGAGGACATGGGAGAAGTCTTGCTATAAGTAGTCATGTGAATTTGGTATTCGTTCGATATTTTGATGAGATATATGTAGTCTTTCCTCTAGTGGTGTTATGTGAACATCGACTACATGACACTTCACCATTATTTGGGCCTAGGGGAAGGCACTGGGAAGTAATAAGTAGATGATGGGCTGCTAGAGTGGCAGAAGCTTAAACCCTAGTTTATGCGTTGCTTCATAAGGGGATGATTTAGATCCATATGTTTCATGCTATGGTTAAGTTTACCTTAATACTTCTTTTGTAGTTGCGGATGCTTGCAAGAGGGGTTAATCATAAGTGGGATGCTTGTCCAAGGAAGGGCAGTACCCAAGCACCGGTCCACCCACATATTAAATTATCAAAGTAACGAACGCGAATCATATGAGCGTGATGAAAACTAGCTTGACGATAATTCCCATTTGTCCTCAAGAGCGTTTTCCTTTATATAAGAGTTTGTCCTGGCTTGTCCTTTGCTACAAAAAGGATTTGGCCACCTTGCTGCACCTTATTTACTTTTATTACTTGTTACCCGTTACAAATTACCTTACCACAAAACTATCTGTTACCGATAATTTCAGTGCTTGCACAGAATACCTTACTGAAAACCGCTTGTCATTTCCTTTTGCTCCTCGTTGGGTTCGACACTCTTACTTATCGAAAGGACTACGATAGATCCCCTATACTTGTGGGTCATCAAGACTCTTTTCTGGCGCCGTTGCTGGGGAGGAAGCGCCTTTGGTAAGGAAAAATTTATAGTGTGCTGAAATTTACCGTCATTTGTTACTATGGAAAGTAATCCTTTGAGGGGCTTGTTCGAGGTATCTTCACCCCGACCAGTAGAGCAAAGAGTTGCTCCTCAACCTACTGAACCTACTGAAAATGTTTACTTTAAAATTCCTTCGGGTATGATAGAGAAACTGCTAGCTAATCGTTTTACAGGAGATGGAACATTGCATCCCGATTTGCGCCTAATCTATGTGGATGAAGTTTGTGGATTATTTAAGCTTGCAGGTATGCCCGAGGATGTTATCAAGAAGAAGGTCTTCCCTTTATCTTTGAAGGGAAAGGCATTGACATGGTTTAGGCTATGCGATGATATTGGATCATGGAACTACAACCGATTGAAATTGGAATTTCATCAGAAGTTTTATCCTATGCATCTGGTTCATCGTGATCGTAATTATCTATATCTATCTATATACCTATACCTATACCTTACCTACCTATACTAATCCTAGACTCCCTAGAAATTACCACGTTAATTAGAAATTACCAGCCGTTTATCCAGTGGGACCGAATTACTACGGTCAAGATTAAATCTGATCACGGTTGTAGGAGTATCATATGGGCCTTCGTTTTTAGCCTGGGAAATTCCCAATCTCACGTGTCTCCTGCGTGGGGTTAGCCCATTCTATGGCCCAACAAGCCATCCAACCTTCTCCATCTCCGCCTCCTCCCCGAAGCGACGCCACGCCCTCGCTCCTCCTGAAGCGCCGCCACGCCCACCTCGATCTCCGCCGCCACCTCCCACCCCTACCTCCGCGGTGGTCCTGCGCCCCCTCTACCCCGACCTCCGGCGACACTCCTCCCATCCCGATCTCCGCCGATGGTCCTACGTCCTCACCACCCGACCTCCGGAGAAGCTCCTCCGACCCACCTCCCTCCCCGACCTCCGCTGCGCTCCCGCGCTGTTCACCGTGGTCACGCCCCCATCCATGCCGGTAGTGCATGCTGGATTAGGAGGTTGTACACGTACGTCTATATTTATGTTCAAGTCGAGCTTCGTGAATCTGAAGGCATCTATGATCAAGAACCTATTAATTGCATTCAATTCAATCTCACATGTGTGTGCTACATGCTGGAAGAAATACTTATCTTTTAATTTGTATATATGGCTGTGCGCACGTATGTATGTACTGGCACGTCTTGCCGGAACCTGATTGGGAAGTCAGATTCGCTAAATCTCCACGCCCGTGTCTTCGTGCCATGTAAGTCGCAACTCACGGCCTGTATCAACAACACCAATTATATTTCTTCTCTCTTTATTATAACTAATGTCATCAAATCTGATAGTCGTCTACAGATGTTTTCCCTGTGGATACTGAGATGCATGGCACCATTTTGCAGATACTTGGAGTATATATCTAGCATATCAAGCCACCGGAGACAAGCAATACTTCATTGAAACAATAACAACAATAGCATTGTTTTGTCCAGATGACATCGTCCATGTCTACTGATGTGGTTGGCACTCACCACAGGTACTCGCTCCAACCTTAGATGAACTGTTTTATCTCTGTAGCTATTTATGAATAAAATTGGTCATGTATAGCATGCATGCCTTCTGGCTATATAGAAGTCGAGGTGCCTATGCGGGCTGCAAAAATAGAGGGCGTCCCCGACTCAGATTTTGTGTCCTGCTCGAGCACGTCAGTAATGGGCGTCGGACATGGACTCCACATGGAACACTCTCTTTGACACATAAACGATGTCCTCAAGCCCCTATGTGGAAGTATCCAGCCTCGCCGTTCTACCATTTTCTCTAGAACAACGATGTACATCTTTGACGGAACACTGACCGCCAGTGCTACACCTGAGGTACATCATTGTATAATCCACATGCCAAACCATGAGTAAAGTACCAAGCTATTATGTTTCAAAATTTATTTGGAAGAGCATGTGTTTTGGGTTTTATACTTCACCATGATCTTTTACTGTGTGCCTGCAACCATAGCTTCTATCGTCATTAACTTGCCATATACGGATAGTCTGCAGAGTTTACAAACAAGAGTGAAACCAATAATGTTGAGTGATGATTATGGTATGATTGCTGGATTAATAATTCAGAGTAAGAAAGCTATTTTACTGGAAAAGCTGCTCCCGCGCTCTTCACCGTGGTCACACCCCCATCCATGCCGCTCTTTTCCCTGAACACCCATGAGAGCGACGCCATGCTGCGAGGGGAGCAAGTCGAGGTGCCTATGCGGGCTGCAAAAATGGAGGGCGTCGCCGACTCGGATGTTTTGTCCTGCTCAAGCACGTCATTAATGGGTGTTGGACATGGACTCCACATGGAACGCTCTCTTTGCCACATCAAAGATGGCCTCAAGCCCCTATACAGAAGTATACAATCTTGCCGTTCTACAATTTTCTCTGGAACAACGATGTACAACTTCGACGGAACAGGACCACCAGTGCTCCACCTGAGGTACGCCACTGTATAATCCACATGCCAAACCATGAGTAAAGTAGCAAGCTATTCTGTTTCAAAATTTATTTGGAAGAGCATGTGTTTTGGGCTTTATACTTCACCATGATCTTTTACTTTGTGTCTGCAACCACACCTTATGTTGTCATTACCTAGCCATATACATATAGTCTGCAGAGTTTACAAACAATAGTGGAACCTATACTGATGAGTGATGATTATGGTATGATTGCCGGATTAATAATCCAGAACAAGAAATATATTTTACTGGAGAAGTTAAATCTAATATTAACAATAGTACGAATGTACTTCACCTGCAAATTGTTCTTATCATTCTATCATTCCAGAGGTTATATAAGCCACAAAATCACACTGCTGGTCACACTACTAACAGCAGGTCAAATCTTGGTGCTGCAACAGTTAGGCATGTAGTATGCAAGTTTAGAGATGGATATACCAAGTTTACTATGAACTAAAGCATGACAGGTTTGACAAACAACACACATTTGTATTAATTCGGCAGTTCATTAGATATGATCTGCAAGAGTTTGTGATATATATGTTATGGATCAGCGCACAGGTAGTTAATCTGTCTTTTTTGCCATTTAGTAAATTCAAGCCCTTAATATGATGCTCTGAATGTCATACAGTGTTAGTTTCAGATTGGTAGTGCATCTCACAGTGATTTTTATAACTGAAGTTGATCATAATCACTGTGTACAGAGCATTTCAATGTGCTGTTCAATAAATTATAGAAATTAGAAGTATGCCTATTATTGTAACATATTGTAGTAAGGTAGTGCCACTTCCAAGAATCAAATCTATTTTATGTCCTGAGAAGTTTTTCCTTAAATGTATACTACAAAGGGATCAGTACTGATTAATTGGCAATTTACTATGTTTCAGAATAAACTTCTCACGAGTGAAATTACTTCTGGTGTTGCAATGTAGCTAGATTGGAGAGAAACATGATAGCATCTTAATAATCCAGTAAGGTATTTGACGAGCTCCATTGCATAATTTATAGAGAAATCATAGAGCTTTTTCTTTAATTCATCGAAAATTGTTTCGCTTCCAGTATGTAATTTGGACAAGCATCATGGAGTGCTTATGCATGCTTGCCTTTTGTTGACAACATAATTTTGTAAGTAAACTAAAATGACATGTATTTTCTACTCATAATGGTGAATCCAGTGGATAAAGGTGTGTACTGTGGTAAAGCTGTACTTCAGACTATTATTTTCGTTTGTGGAGAACAGACAAAATGCGGAAAGCCCATGGCAGCCACCAATTTTGTTACCTGCTCCGAGCAATGTAGGAGTTCTGTATAAACTTGATCCTATGGTAGAATATTTATCTATACATGTGTTTCTGGTAGAAACCAACACATTTTACACCTAATTTTTACTTCTCTCACTGCAAGTCTGATACAACACAGAACACCAATTAATCATATTCTCTTCATACTGTGTGCTTTCATTCTATATGTATTTTGTACATATCTAACGCAGTAGAAGAACTCTTTAGAATCATTGGACTCGATGTCCTCCATGCCAATGTAATTTACGTCAACATGATGTTTGTACCAGAAAGGATCATGCATGCTTTCTCCTATCTATTATAGCTTGCTGTTGTCACTGATGTAAAATGAAATCTTCATGGCAAGCGCCTCTAGCTTCCCACTGCTGCAACCATTTTGAGAAAAGCAAGGAAAGGATAGCGTTGATATACGTACCTTTTTTTAAGCAAGTACCGTTGATATACATATGACAGATAGTTCATGCACTGTACTTTAGTAGCTAGCCTTCACTAAAAGGACCAAAATCTATGTTTTTTAAAAATAAGCTAATTTTTACTAATCAGTTCTTTTGTTCTACTTTATAGATTGTAAACCAGTTTTTCGGTTGGACGGAAGTAACTCCAGTCGCTGGGAGGACTTGGTGGTAATTTACAAGGCCGCGAAGCATTTTTCATGTAACTGGTAGTGATCTAAGTCACATGTTATTAGAATGGATGTTACCACAACATTTCCGTATGAACGTATGCCACAGATCTTTGCATATATATTGCACTCCCTTTGTAAATAAATATAAGACGTTTTAATATGTTTCTACTACTATATGTTTTTGTCACTATTATGACAATAGATCGATTAGCTTCTCCGAAATATATATTGTCGATGTGATCAAACATGTGTTACATGCCATCTAATGCAACATCGCTTTGTTTGAATGTTCACAATTATAACTAGCTATGACAAGAGATAACTATACATGTATTTTTTTGGAAGTAGAACTATACATGTTAGATCTCCAATGGTGTATCAACCAAAAAACAATACCACGGAATCTAAGAAAGCAAAAAGAATACCATATACCTTCTATTAAGAGGATAGCTAACTACTCATGCTGAACGGCAAAAAAAAAATGATGTACTATATAACTGATTGCTAAGAATTAAAAGAAGTCCCAAGGTAATGCTGGTTTGAAATCATATGAATATGTAAAATGCCTAATTACGAGTTTCTAATCAATGTGGATAATCATGATAAACTGCTACATGTTTTTAATCAGTATTTTACTTGCATGTCATTTGTTTAAAATCTAATATTTCATATTTAGTATTAGATTGTGGGGTCCAATTTTTCCTCAATTTCAATCAACGTCAAACAGATAAGTTCGCAAGTTGCTCTTCATTTTGAATATTATAGTATAGCTCTTATTTCTTTCCGTTGTACATAGTATTATATATACTTCAAAGCTCACTAAGGTTATTCAAACATCCGGTGTCCATCAATTCATTTTCTTTTATATCTTATTGACCACCAAATTATAACATATAATGCAGGCCATCAGGAACTTATTCAAAGAATATAGTATTTTGTCCTATGGAAAGTTTGGAGCAGTTGAGAACTTAATATGCCTGGATAATAATAATTTGGATATTTTTCTATATTATTGTGGAAAGAATTTGCAAAATGAACATACTGAAAATGTCACTATTATGTGTTTTTTTAGTGCTAGCCCGTACAGACGTCTAGATACTGAAATTTCGTGTAGCGATATCACAAACTCAAGTTTGTACAATGACCGTTTTCATTTAATCAGTTGGTCTAACATCTCCATCGAAGTTTGTTATAAAAGAAAATGAAGATATCTCATTCTAAACTATGAGTAGTATGAATTCCACGTCAAGAAAACTGAAGTAAATTAGTAGCATAGCGTAAACCAACCATAATTTCAGCAAGGATATGTTATATGATATAAGTTCACTGAAATGCTAATGCATATACCTATACATCTTTGGCCTTTAACAACTAGGCTTTAATGGTTTGCAAAAACGCTACGCCGAATCTATATTTAGCACTATGAATCTAGAGTAAGATATTTATTTTCCAACTTTTACTTATAGTAAATATGATATACACTCATGTTATATACATAATTGCCATTTTTTACAGTTAACCAAATGTTGTAGCATATTGCCAAACTTGCGAATATATATTTTTCACAATATGGCACATGAATATAGAATTTCAATTTTTACATGTGAACATGCAAAATTCGTAAATGAAAATATGGAATTGGAGCATGTATAAAATAAATAAATGTTTCAGTTCAAACAAAACATAAAATCCAATTAAAATAGACACTAGCCCGTGCGAATGCACGGGTCGACGACTAGTATATATAATTTTTGGCCTCGTGAAGGAGAAAGCATCGCTCAAGATTGGGGGAGGCTTAAGTCAATGTTATATTCTTGCCCAATCATGAGCTCTCAAGAGAAAATTTTTATGCTCGGCTTTCTCTCAATAATCGCTCCATGCTCGATACTTCTTGTACTGGTTCTTTTATGATGAAGACTATTGAATTCAGATAGGATTTATTGAAAAGAATTAAACGCAACTCTGAAGATTGAGAACTCGACGAAGGTAAGGAGTCAGGTATAACACCTAAGTTTGATTGTGTTAAATCTTTTATGGATACTGATGCTTTTCGTGAATTTAGCACTAAATATGGACTTGACTCTGAGATAGTATAGCTTCTTTCTGTGAATCCTTTGCTACTCATGTTGATCTCCCTAAGGAGAAGTGGTTTAAATATCATCCTCCCATTGAAGTAAAAGTAGTTGAACCTATTAAAGTTGAAGAAAAGACTATCACTTATAATGTTGATCCTATTGTTCCTACCGCTTATATTGAGAAACCACCATTCCCTGTTAGAATAAAGGATCATGCTAAAGCTTCAACTGTGGTTCGTAAGAGTAATACTAGAACACCTACACCCCCGGAGCAAATTAAAGTTGAACCGAGTATTGCTATGGTTAAAGATCTCTTGGTCGATAATATTGATGGGCATGTTATTTATTTCTGTGATGAAGCTGCTAGAATTGCTCGACCCGATACTAAAAATAAACATAGACCGGTTGTAGGCATGCCTGTTATTTTTGTTAAAATAGGAGATCATTGCTATCATGGCTTATGTGATATGGGTGCTAGTGCGAGTGCAATACCTCATTCTTTATACGAAGAAATTATGCATGATATTGCACCTGCTGAGTTAGAAGGTATTGATGTTACAATTAATCTTGCCAATAGAGATACTATTTCACCAGTTGGGATTGTTAGAGATGTTGAAGTCTTGTGTGGGAAAATTAAATACCCTACTGATTTTCTTGTTCTTGCTTCCCCACAAGATGACTTTTGTCCCATTATATTTGGCAGATCCTTCTTGAATACTGTTAATGCTAAGATAGACTGCAAAAAGGATGTTGTTACTATTGGTTTAGGGGATATGTCTCATGATTTTAATTTTTCTAAATTTCGTAGACAACCCCATGATAAAGAATTGCCTAGTAAAGATGAAATTATTGGTCTTGCTTCTATTGCCGTGCCTCCTAATGATCCTTTAGAACAATATTTGCTAGACCATGAAAATGATATGTTTATGAATGAAAGAAGGGAAATAGATGAAGTATTCTTTAAACAAGGACCTATTTTGAAACACAACTTGCCTGTTGAAATTCTAGGGGATCCTCCTCCACCCAAGGGTGATCCCGTGTTTGAGCTTAAATCATTACCTGATACTCTTAAATATGCTTATCTTGATGAGAAGAAGATATATCCTGTTATTATTAGTGCTAACCTTTCAGAGAAGGAAGAAGAGAAATGATTGAAAACTCTGAAGAAGCACCGTGCTGCTATTGGATACACTCTAGATGATCTTAAGGGCATTAGTCCCACTTTATGCCAGCACAAAATAAAATTGGAGAAAGATGCTACACCGGTTGTTGACCACCAACGACAGTTAAATCCTAAGATGAAAGAAGTGGTAAGAAAGGAAATACTAAAGCTTCTAGAGGCAGGTATAATTTATCCCGTTGCTGATAGTCAGTGGGTAAGTCCTGTCCATTGTGTCCCTAAGAAGGGAGGTATTATTGTTGTTCCTAATGATAAAGATGAATTGATTCCACAAAGAATTGTTACAGGTTATAGAATGGTAATTGATTTCCGCAAACAAAATAAAGCTACTAAAAAGGATCATTACCCTTTACCTTTTATTGATCAAATGCTTGAAAGATTATCCAAACATACACATTTTTGCTTTTTAGATGGTTATTCTGGTTTTTCTCAAATACCTGTGTCAAAAGAGGATCAAGAAAATACCACTTGTACTTGCCCATTCGGTACCTTTGCTTATAGACGTATGCCTTTTGGTTTATGCAGTGCACCTGCTACCTTTCAAAGATGTATGACTGCTATATTCTCTGACTTTTGTGAAAAGATTGTTGAGGTTTTCATGGATGAATTCTCCGTGTATGGAACTTCTTTTGATGATTGCTTAAGCAACCTTGATCGAGTTTTGCAGAGATGTGAAGAAACTAATCTTGTCTTGAATTGGGAGAAGTGCCACTTTATGGTTAATGAAGGTATTGTCTTGGGGCAAAAAATTTCTGAAAGAGGTATTGAAGTTGATAAAGCTAAAGTTGATGCTATTGAAAAGATGCTGTGTCCTAAGGACACTAAAGGTATAAGAAGTTTCCTTGGTCATGCCGGTTTTTGTAGGAGGTTCATTCAAGACTTCTCAAAAAATTCCAGGCCTTTGACTAATCTCTTACAAAAAGATGTTCCTTTTGTCTTTGATGATGATTGTGTAGAAACATTTGAAATACTTAAGAAAGCCTTGATTTATGCACCTATTGTTCAGCCTCCTGATTGGAATTTACCCTTTGAAATTATGTGTGATGCTAGTGATTATGCTCTAGGTGCCGTTCTAGGAAAAAGAGTTGATAAGAAATTAAATGCTATCCAATATGCTAGTAAAACTCTAGACAGTGCCCAGAGAAATTATGCTACTACTGAAAAAGAATTTTTAGCAGTTGTATTTGCTTGTGATAAGTTCAGACCTTATATTGTTGATTCTAAAGTAACTGTTCACACTGATCATGCTGCTATTAAATATCTTATGGAAAAGAAAGATGCTAAGCCTAGACTTATTAGCTGGGTTCTCCTACTACAAGAATTTGGTTTGCATATTATATAGATAGAAAGGGAGCTGAGAACCCCATTGCAGACAACTTGTCTAAGTTATAGAATGTTCTTGATGACCCACTACCTATTGATGATAGCTTTCCTGATGAACAATTAGCTGTCATAAATGCTTCTCGTACTGCTCCATGGTATGCTGATTATGCTAATTACATTGTTGCTAAATTTATACCACCTAGTTTCACAAAGCAGCAAAAGAAAAAGTTTTTCTATGATTTAAGAGATTACTTCTGGGATGACCCACACCTTTATAAAGAAGGAGTAGATGGTGTTATTAGACGTTGTGTACCTGAGCATGAACATGAATAGATCCTACGCTAGTGTCACTCCGAGGCTTATGGAGGACACCACGCTGGAGATAGAACTGCACATAAGGTATTGCAATCCGGTTTTTATTGGCCTACTCTCGTCGAAGATGCCTGTAAGTTTGTTTTGTCTTGTGATGAATGTCAAAGAATTGGTAATATTAGTAGACGTCAAGAAATGCCTATGAACTATTCACTTGTTATTGAACCATTTGATGTTTGGGGCTTTGATTATATGGGACCGTTGTCGGTGTCAAAACCGGCAGATCTCGGGTAGGGGGTCCCGAACTGTGCGTCTAGGATTGATGGTAACAGGAGACGGGGGACACGATGTTTACCCAGGTTCGGGCCCTCTCTATGGAGGTAATACCCTACTTCCTGCTTGATTGATCTTGATGAATATGAGTGTTACAAGAGTTGATCTACCACGAGATCGTAATGGCTAAACCGTAGAAGTCTAGCCTATGAGTATATGGTAATGAATCTGTCCTATCCGGACTATGCCCTCCGGTTTATATAGACACCGGAGGGATCTAGGGTTACATGGAGTCGGTTACATAGGAAGGAATCTTCATAATTGGTCGCCAGGCTTGCTCTCCACGCGATGGAGAGTCCAATCCGGACACGGGTATAGTCTTCGGTCTTCGTGTCTTCACAGTCCATCAGTCCGGCCCAATGAGTAACAGGCCGGACGCCCGAGGACCCCTTAGTCCAGGACTCCCTCAGTAGCCCCTGAACCTGGCTTCAATGACGAGAAGTCCGACGCGCAGATTGTCTTCGGCATTGCAAGGCGGGTTCCCCTCCTTCCGAACTCCAAGATAGTCTTCGGATGCGATGATTGCATCCGAACCTGCAACACATCCCACACACAACCGTAGAGAGAATATAATATTTGCACGAGTCTAATCTGCTGATAGTTTTTATGACGCTACGCCTGTCCGGTTATAATCTTGAACCGTTTTTCATCTGCCACCCCACGTTGCGAGACGCGGTTGCTATTGGCACGCCTTGTCGAAGCAGAGATCGTGTCCCCTTATTGCGGGATTCTCATCAATGCGGGCATGGGTAACCCAACCGTGCCACTTGCACAACCATTGGGAATAGGCGAATCTTAAGGCGAGCGAGGAGGCGTTTAATGTTTGCTGCCTTTATAAGAGGATAAGGATCCCCTCTTCCTCTTCTCACGCTTTCTCTCCGTCTCCGCCTTCCCGATCTCGAGCTCCAGCGCCCAAGTTCCAATCTCCTTTCCACCCCAGCAACTATGTCCGGATCCGGTGGTCAGGGCAAGTGGATGGTCTCCTCCGTCACGGAGGAGGACATTGCTGAGCTCTGGGCGGCCGGATATTTGGCGAAGGAGATCGCCCACCGTCTGCCGGCCGAGGGACAGATCGTCCCTACGCCGAAGCCCTGTGAGAGGGTGGTATTCATCCCCCATTTCTTCCGCGGGCTAGGGTTTCCACTTCACCCCTTCGTCCGCGGGCTAATGTATTATTACGGGGTAGATTTCCATGATCTGTCCCCGAATTCCTTCCTCAACATTTCGGCGTTTATCGTCGTATGTGTAACACCCCGGATGTAAACTTCCATATTTGTAACTCCAACTCTTGCCATTTTCGGATATGTGTTATGATATTCCCTTTGTGGTCGGGTTTTGTTTTTGTTTTGCATTTTTTCATGTCATGTATCTCATATCATGTCATCATGCGCATCTCTTTTGCATACGTGTTCGTCTCATGCATCCGAGCATTTTCCCCGTTGTCCGTTTTGCAATCCTACACTCCCACATGCACCGGCGCATCCCTCTTGTTTCTTTTCGTGAGCGGTTGTTAAACGTTCTCGGAATGGACCGAGGTTTGCCAACTGGCCTTGGTATACCACCGGTAGACCACCTGTCAAGTTTCGTTCCATTTGAAGGTCGTTTGATACTCCAACGGTTAACCGGGTAATCGCAAAGTCCTTTTGTGTGTTGCAACAACCCCCCCAAACAGTCTAATAACCCATCTAAGTCCCCTCCATGCTCTCGGTCGTTCGATCACGATCGTGTGGGCGAAAACCGCACTCCATTTGGAGTCTCCTAGCTCCCTCTACCTATATAAACACCCTCCCCGTCCAAAATCCCGGATGAAACCCTAGCAAAATCGCCCTCGGCCGCCACCGGACACGTCCGCCGCCGCCGCACGTTCCCGCCGCCGCGCCCGCGCCAATCGGACGCCGCCACGTGGCAGGCG
>NC_057814.1:115337827-115377733 GCF_018294505.1 Triticum aestivum
CCTCCACCTCCACCGCGCGCCCGGCGTCCCCCTCGCCGGATCCGGTCGGCCCTGACCCCGGCGCCTCCCCCGAGCTCTTCTCCGGCCGCCGTCTCCTCTCCAGCTCCGGCGACGAGCCCCGGCGATCTTCGTTCTCCGCGCCAGATCCAGATCCACCTAGGTTGACTTCCCCCCCCTCTGATTTCTGCCAAGTCCGAAATATTTGCAGTATGTTGCATTCTTTGATCTGCCATAACTCCTTACATACTGCTCCGTTTTGCGTGTATGGTATATCGGAACGTTTGTCTCAAGATGCTCTTCATTTTGTTCCATTGTGCCATAATCGTTTGAGTCCATCTTGATGCCCAAATCTCTGGTGCAAGAGTGCTATATGATGTTTTCTGCTGTTACTTATCAGAACTTGATGTTTTGTTATTTTTGTTGCATTTGATGTGTGCATCTTATGGGCATGAGCTCTACATGTGTTTTGATCTATGCCATGACATCTTTACAGAGGTGTATGCTATGTATTTTTGTGATCTATGTGGTGACTAGCACAAGCATGCAAACTAGGCTTCGTGATGTTTCTGTTTTCACAGACTCAGGATTTTGCTGTCTTTTACCTGCTGTTATTTTGTTGCCATGTATCCATGTGGCTACAGAGAGATCCATGCTTCTTTTGGGTATGTTCAGTAAGGATGTTTTGTAGATATAGTTGTGCTCTATCCATCCATGCCCCTGTTTGCATTTATGGAATGCCCTAGCATGTCTCAATCTTGCTCTATTTTTGCTATAAAATATTTCTGGCAGAATGTTAACATGATATTCAATTTTGCCAAGGTTGTTGTAGTTGATCCGTACATGCTATGAATTTGCTCTTGCCATGGATAGCTTCATAAACATGCCATCTTGCTGTAGGTATGCTTGTTTTGTCATGAATTGATTTTTGATGAGTGAATCAAGCTCACCAAGATGCCTTCATAATTCTGTTTACTGCCATGCTCTCACCATAAGTCTGAAACCTGTTAACGAAACTTGCTATGTTTACATGGGTGCCATCATATCTTCTGATCCTTTTTGGCTCATGGTCAGTAAGGGACTTTTGTTCTATGCATTTAGTAGATTCATGCCATGCCTTGTTTTGCTATGTTAAGTTCCTGTAGCATGTGTTTTTCTTGCTCTGAACATTGCTACCTGATGCTGTTTCTGCCATGTTCAGTAATTTCACTAAGTCTGTGAAACTGATATCTTTTGCACTTTTTCCATGCTTGTTTGAACCTGTTATTGTGTGATCTAGCCGTAGCTCAGTGTTCATGTTTTGTCAAGCATCTCCTGTAGATTGCTTCCATATGTTTTGTTGCTATGTTGTGGTGCTGTAGCATAGTTACTTGATGTATTCTAAGTGCTACCATGCCGTTAATCGCAGAATCGTGTCATTCTTGTTTTGCTTGCTATTTGCAAACCGTGCATCCGTTTCCGGTGATCTTTATATCGATTTTAACTGAAATCATCTCATCTATCCAGTGGCATACTTGGTTTGCCAAGTTACTGGCTTGTTCATTCTTTTTCTTCCGGAGCACGCATACGCATCGCATATCATATCTCGCATATCATGCATGTTTTGCATCATGTTGCTTGTGCATTTCCCGTGATTAATTGTGGTTCCATTGCTTGTGTTCTTGCTGTGGGTAGAGCCGGGAGACGAGTTCGTGAACGAGGAACCTGTTGAGTACGCTTACGAGGATCAAGCTTTCAACAACTCTGAGAACCTTGCATGCAAGATGATCATACCCTCGAAATCACTTCTATCTTTGCTTTGCTAGTTGTTCGTTCTATTGCTATTTGCGCTACCTACCACTTGCTATATCATGCCTCCCATATTGCCATGTCAAGCCTCTAACCATCCTTTCCTAGCAAACCGTTGTTTGGCTAAGTTACCGTTTTGCTCAGCCCTTCTTATAGCGTTGCTAGTTGCAGGTGAAGTTGAAGTTGGTTCCATGTTGGAACATGGATATTTTGGAATATCACAATATCTCTTATTTAATTAAAGCATCTATATATTTGGTAAAGGGTGGAAGGCTCGGCCTTATGCCTGGTGTTTTGTTCCACTCTTGCCGCCCTAGTTTCCGTCATACCGGTATTATGTTCCTTGAGTTTGCGTTCCTTACACGGTTAGGTGATTTATGGGACCCCCTTGACAGTTCGCCTTGAATAAAACTCCTCCAGCAAGGCCCAACCTTGGTTTTACCATTTGCCACCTAAGCCTTTTTTCCCTTGGGTTTTTCGCGAGCCTGAGGGTCATCTTTATTTAAACCCCCGGGCCAGTGTTCCTCTAAGTGCTAGTCCAAACTAGAGCCACTTGCAGCGCTACCTTGGGGAAACTCGAGGGCTGGTTTTAGTTGTACGTAGTGTTCATCCGGTGTGCCCCGAGAACGAGATATGTGCAGCTCCCATCGGGATTTGTCGGCACATCGGGCGGCTTTGCTGGACTTGTTTTACCATTGTCAAAATGTCTTGTAAACCGGGATTCCGAGACTGATTGGGTCTTCCCGGGAGAAGGTTTATCCTTCGTTGACCGTGAGAGCTTATAATGGGCTAAGTTGACACCCCTGCAGGGTATTATCTTTCGAAAGCCGTGCCCGTGGTTATGTGGCAGATGGGAATTTGTTAATGTCCGGTTGTAGAGAACTTGACACTTGACTTAATTAAAATACATCAACTGTGTGTGTAGCCGTGATGGTCTCTTCTCGGCGGAGTCCGGGAAGTGAACACGGTTCGGGTTATGAATGAACGTAAGTAGTTTCAGGATCACTTCTTGATCATTTCTAGCTTCGCGACCGTTGCATTGCTTCTCTTCCCGCTCTCATTTGTGTATGTTAGCCACCATATATGCTTACTGCTTGCTGCAGCTCCACCTTATTACACCATCCTTTCCTATAAGCTTAAATAGTCTTGATCTCGCGGGTGTGAGATTGCTGAGTCCTCGTGACTCACAGATTCTACCAAAACAGTTGCAGGTGCCGACGATGCCAGTGCAGATGACGCAACCGAGCTCAAGTGGGAGTTCAATGAGGAACGTGGTCGTTACTATGTTTCGTTTCCTGATGATCAGTAGTGGAGCCCAGTTGGGACAATCGGGGATCTAGCATTTGGGGTTATCTTACTTTCATTTGGATTTGACCGTAGTCAGTCTATGTGTAGATTTTGGATGATGTATGAATTAAATTATGTATTGTGTGAAGTGGCGATTGTAAGCCAACTCTCATTATCCCATTCTTGTTCATTACATGGGATTGTGTGAAGATGACCCTTCTTGCGACAATACCTACAATGCGGTTATGCCTCTAAGTCGTGCCTCAACACGTGGGAGATATAGCCGCATCGTGGGCGTTTCAGTATGCGAGGCCTTCCTCCGCATCCACCCCCACTTCCGACTGTGGCTCAAAGTCTTCAATGTGAAGCCGAAGGTGGTAGATGGCCAGCACGCGGAGTGCGGAGGGGCAATGGTGAGTAAATTGTCCAACGTCTCTTGGCCCAAAGGCACCTTTGTGGATACAGTGAAGGAGTGGCAGAAGCAGTGGTTCTACGTCACAGAACCACGCAGCATCACCTAGGCCGCGGCTGCCGAATTCCGCTCCGGCGCTCCTGTGCGACTCACCTCTTGGGTCGAGAAGAGTCTGGACTGGTGTTCTCCTGACGAGCTGATAGCGTTGCAGACGCTTGTTCAGAGCATGGTAACCAAGAGCGTCAAGCTCGTTGATGTGATCCAGGTGATGTTAGTTCGCCGGATCCTTCCATGCCAGTGCCGAAGCCGCCCGCTGTGGGAGTTCAATCCAAAGAAGCACCAGCCCTGGTGAGGCTCTTCGAGACTACGCACGAGGGCGCATGGAAATTGCTCTTCAAGGGCAATGAGAAACCCCCGGCCACGGATTCGGACCATGGTCACGATTGTACACACCCCGCCAGCAAGGTATGTTGTTTCGAATGAGTCCTCAACCTAATCGTTTCGAGGATGATGTCTGAGCCTTTGTTATTGCTCTTTCAGGACTGGATGGAGAGGGCAAAGCGGATCCAGTGTCCGGCTCCGCTGCCTGAGGAACCAGTCATCCCGCGTCTAGCGGAGATGCTGGTACCGGCGCCGTATAGGGCGCCGGAGAAGAAGGCCAAGAAGAAGGCAAAGGGGGCCAAGAGCGGCCTCCGTCGTAAGGGTACTTCGGACGTGGCGTCCGAGGACGACGAGACTCATTCTTCTGTCCCTGAGGACAATGACGGGGAAGAGGAGGAGGAAGAAAACAATCCTCCCCCCGAGGAGAGGAAGAAGAAGAGGGCGGCTCCGGCGCATCTGGAGGCGGAGGCGCCCAAAAAGGGGAAGGGCGTTCCCGTGGTCAACACCGCGTGGGACGTTGACAGCAGTCCGGAACGACGCCCCCGCACTAAGCCCCAGGCCGCGTCGTAAGCGACATGGCTTATTTATGCGCACATCCAGCCCTTTCTCTCCATTTATCTTGATGTGGTTAACCGTACCATTGCAGTCCGGCCCGCGACCTGATCCAGCGATCCTCGTCTGGAAGTTCGTTGGCTCCGTTGGAGATGGCGAGCCAGTCGCCACCGCCCGCTGTTGGAAATATGCCCTAGAGGCAATAATAAATTGGTTATTATTATATATTTCCTTGTTCATGATAATCGTTTATTATCCATGCTAGAATTGTATTGATAGGAAACTCAGATACATGTGTGGATACATAGACAACACCATGTCCCTAGTAAGCCTCTAGTTGACTAGCTCGTTGATCAATAGATGGTTACGGTTTCCTGACCATGGACATTGGATGTCGTTGATAACGGGATCACATCATTGGGAGAATGATGTGATGGACAAGACCCAATCCTAAGCCTAGCACAAGATCGTGTAGTTCGTTTGCTAAGAGCTTTTCTAATGTCAAGTATCATTTCCTTAGACCATGAGATTGTGCAACTCCCGGATACCGTAGGAATGCTTTGGGTGTACCAAACGTCACAACGTAACTGGGTGGCTATAAAGGTGCACTACAGGTATCTCCGAAAGTGTCTGTTGGGTTGGCACGAATCGAGACTGGGATTTGTCACTCCGTGTAAACGGAGAGGTATCTCTGGGCCCACTCGGTAGGACATCATCATAATGTGCACAATGTGACCAAGGAGTTGATCACGGGATGATGTGAGTTACGGAACGAGTAAAGAGACTTGCCGGTAACGAGATTGAACAAGGTATAGGGATACCGACGATCGAATCTCGGGTAAGTAACATATCGATAGACAAAGGGAATTGTATACGGGATTGATTGAATCCTCGACATCGTGGTTCATCCGATGAGATCATCGAGGAGCATGTGGGAGCCAACATGGGTATCCAGATCCCGCTGTTGGTTATTGACCGGAGAGTCGTCTCGGTCATGTCTGCCTGTCTCCCGAACCCGTAGGGTCTACACACTTAAGGTTCGGTGACGCTAGGGTTATAGAGATATTAGTATGCGGTAACCCGAAAGTTTTTCGGAGTCCCGGATGAGATCCCGGACGTCACGAGGAGTTCCGGAATGGTCCGGAGGTAAAGGTTTATATATGGGAAGTCTTATTTTGGTCGCCGGAAAAGTTTCGCACTTTATCGGTATTGTACCGGGAGTGCTGAAAGGGGTCCGGGGGTCCACCAGCCCCGGGGGGCCACATGGGCTGTAGGGGGTGCGCCTTGGCCTATATGGGCCAAGGTCACCAGCCCCAAGAGGCCCATGCGCCAAGAGATAAGAAAAAGGGAGAGTCCTAAAGGGGGAAGGCACCTCCGTGGTGCCTTGGGGAGGAAGGACTCCTCCCTGGCCGCACCCTTCCTTGGAGGAAGGGCCAAGGCTGCGCCCCCTCTCCCTTGGCCCTATATATAGTGGGGGAGAGGGAGGGCAGCAATACCTAAGCCCTGGCGCCTCCCTCTCCCTCCCGTGACACCTCTTCCTCCCCGCTTGCGCTTGGCGAAGCCCTGCCGGGATCCCGCTACTTCCACCACCACGCCGTCGTGCTGCTGGATCTCCATCAACCTCTCCTCCCCCCTTGCTGGATCAAGAAGGAGGAGACGTTGCTGCTCCGTACGTGTGTTGAACGCGGAGGTGCCGTCCGTTCGGCGCTAGGATGTCGGTGATTTGGATCACGACGAGTACGACTCCATCAACCCCGTTCTCTTGAACGCTTCCGCTCGCGATCTACAAGGGTATGTAGATGCACTCCTTCCCTCTCGTTGCTAGTAAACTCCATAGATTGATCTTGGTGATGCGTAGAAAATTTTGAATTTCTGCTACGTTACCCAACAGTGGCATCATGAGCTAGGTCTATGCGTAGTTTCTATGCCCGAGTAGAACACAAAGTAGTTGTGGGCGTCGATGTTGCCAATTCTTCTTGCCGCTACTAGTCTTATCTTGTTTCGGCGGCATTGTGGGATGAAGCGGCCCGGACCGACCTTACACGTACGCTTACGTGAGACAGGTTCCACCGACTGACATGCACTAGTTGCATAAGGTGGCTAGCGGGTGTCTGTCTCTCCCACTTTAGTCGGAACGGATTCGATGAAAAGGGTCCTTATGAAGGGTAAATAGAAATTGGCATATCACGTTGTGGTTTTACCTAGGTAAGAAACGTTCTTGCTAGAAACCTATACAAGCCACGTAAAAACTTGCAAACAACAATTAGAGGACGTCTAACTTGTTTTTGCAGCATGTGCTATGTGATGTGATATGGCCAGAAGATGTGATGAATGATATATGTGATGTATGAGATTGATCATATTCTTGTAATAGGAATCACGACTTGCATGTCGATGAGTATGACAACTGGCAGGAGCCATAGGAGTTGTCTTTATTTTTTGTATGACCTGCGTGTCATTGAATAACGCCATGTAAATTACTTTACTTTATTGCTAAGCGCGTTAGCCATAGAAGTAGAAGTAATCGTTGGCGTGACAACTTCATGAAGACACAATGATGGAGATCATGGTGTCATGCCGGTGACAAAGATGATCATGGTGCCCCGAAGATGGAGATCAAAGGAGCAAAATGATATTGGCCATATCATGTCACTATTTGATTGCATGTGATGTTTATCATGTTATGCATCTTATTTGCTTAGAACGACGGTAGCTTAAATAAGATGATCCCTCACTAAAATTTCAAGAGACGTGTTCCCCCTAACTGTGCACCGTTGCGAAGGTTCGTTGTTTCGAAGCACCACATGATGATCGGGTGTGATAGATTCTAACGTTCGAATACAACGGGTGTTGACGAGCCTAGCATGTACAGACATGGCCTCGGAACACATGCGAAACACTTAGGTTGACTTGACGAGCCTAGCATGTACAGACATGGCCTCGGAACACAAGAGACCGAAGGGTCGAACATGAGTCGTATAATAGATACGATCAACATGGAGATGTTCACCGATGATGACTAGTCCATCTCACGTGATGATCGGACACGACCTAGTTTGACTCGGATCATGTATCACTTAGATGACTAGAGGGATGTCTATCTGAGTGGGAGTTCATTAATCAGATGAACTCAATTATCATGAACATAGTCAAAAGGTCTTTGCAAATTATGTCATACGCTTTAGTTCTACTGTTTAAGATATGTTCCTAGAGAAAAAATTTAGTTGAAAGTTGGTAGTAGCAATTATGCGGACTGGGTCCGTAAACTGAGGATTGTCCTCATTGCTGCACAGAAGGCTTATGTCCTTAATGCACCGCTCGGTGTGCTGAACCTCAGCGTCGTCTGTAGATGTTGCGGAACATCTGACATACACGTTTTGATAACTACGTGATAGTTCAGTGCGTAATGCTAACGGTTTAGAATTGTGGCACCAAAGACGGTTTTGAAACGTCGCAGAACATATGTGATGTTCCGAAGACTGAAATTGGGATTTCAGACTAGTGCCCACGTCAAGAGGTATGAGACCTCTGACAAGTTTCTTAAGCCTGCAGACTAAGGGAGAAAAGCTCAATCGTTGAGCATGTGCTCAGATTGTCTGAGTGCCACAATCGCTTGAATCGAGTGGGAGTTAATCTTCCAGATGAGATAGTGATGGTTCTCCATAGTCACTGCCACCAAGCTAGTAGAGCTTCGTGATGAACTATAACATATCAGGGATAGTTATGATGATCCTTGAGCAACTCGCGATGCTTGACACCGCGAAGGTAGAAATCAAGAAGGAGCATCAATTGTTGATGGTTTGTAAAACCACTAGTTTCTAGAAGGGCAAGGGCAAGAAGGGATACTTCATGAAACAGCAAATCATTTGCTGCTCTAGTGAAGAATCCCAAAGTTGAACCCAAACCCGAGACTAAGTGCTTCTGTAATGAGGGGAACGGTCACTGAAGCAGTACTACCCTAGATATTTGGTAGATGAGAAGGCAGGCAAGGTCGACAGAAGTATATTGGATATACGTTATATGAATGTGTACTTTACTAGTACTCCTAGCAGCACTAGGGTATTAGATACCGGTTCGGTTGCTAAGTGTTAGTAACTCGAAATAAAAGCTGCGGAATAAACGGAGACTAGCTAAAGGTGAGATGACGATATGTGTTGGAAGTGTTTCCAAGGTTGATGTGATCAAGCATCGCATGCTCCCTCTACCATCGAGATTTGGTGTTTGCGTTGAGCATGATTGGATTATGTTTATCGCAATACGGTTATTCATTTAAGGAGAATAATGGTTACTCTGTTTATTTGAATAATACCTTCAATGGTCTTGCACCTAAAATGAATCTCGATCATAGTGATACACATGTTCATGCCAAAAGATATAAGATAGTAATGATAGTACCACATACTTGTGGCACTGCCACTTGAGTCATATTGGTATAAAACGCATGAAGAAGCTCCATGTAGATGGATCTTTGGACTCACTCGTTTTTGAAAAGATTGAGACATGCGAACCATGTCTATTGGCATATATGCATGAAGAAACTCCATGCAAATGGATCGTTTGTACTCACTTGATTTTGAATCACTTGAGACATGCAAATCATACCACATGGGCAAGATGACCGAAAGGCCTCGTTTTCAGTAAGATGGAACAAGAGAGCAACTTGTTGGAAGTAATACATTTTGATGTATGCAGTCCAATAAGTGCTGAGGCATGCAGTGGATATCATTATGTTCTTACTTCACAGATGATTTGAGTCGATGCTGAGAATATTTACTTGATGAAACACAAGTCTGAATTATTGAAAGGTTCAAGTAATTTCGGAGTGAAGTTGAAGATCGTCGTGACAAGAGGATAAAATGTCTATGATATGATCATAGAGATATCTGAGTTACGAGTTTGGCACACAATTAAGACATTGTGGAAAGTGTTTCACAATTAATACCGCCTGGAACACCATAGTGTGATGGTGTGTCCGAACATCATAACTGCACCCTATTGGATATGGTGCATACCATGATGTTTCTTATCGAATTACCACTATCGTTTATGGGTTAGGCATTAGAGACAACCGCATTCACTTTAAATAGGGCACCACGCAATTCCGTTGAGACGACACCGTTTAGAGAAACCTAAGTTGTCGTTTCTTAAAAGTTTGGGGCTGCGATGCTTATGTGAAAAAGTTTCAGGCTGATAAGCTCGAACCCAAAGCGGATAAATACATCTTCATAAGAATACCCAAAACAGTTGGGTATACCTCCTATTTCAGATCTGGAAGCAAAAGTAATTGCTTCTAGAAACAAGTCCTTTCTCGAGGAAAAGTTTCTCTCGAAAGAATTGAGTGGGAGGATGGTGGAGACTTGATAAGGTTATTGAACCGTCACTTCAACTAGGGTGTAGCAGGGCACAGGAAGTTGTTCCTGTGGCACCTACACCAATTGAAGTGGAAGCTTATGATAGTGATCATGAAACTTTGGATCAAGTCACTACCAAACCTTGTAGGACGACGAGGATGCGTGCTACTTCAGAGTGGTACGTGATCCTGTCTTGAAAGTCATGTTGTTAGACAACAATGAACCTACGAGCTATGGAGAAGCGATGGTGGGCCCATATTCCGACAAATGGTTAGAAGCCATGAAATCCGAGATAAATGGATCTTTGAGAGGAAGACGGACGTGGACGGTAATGTTACCGTCTATGAAGCTCGACTTGTGGCAAAGAGTATTTCCACAAGTTCAAGGAGTTGACTACGATGAGATTTTCTCATCCGTAGCGATGCTTAAGTCCGTCGGAATCATGTTAGCATTAGCTGCATTTGTGAAATCTGGCAGATGGATGTCAAAACAAGTTTCCTTACCAGTTTTCGTAAGGAAAGGTTGTATGTGATACAATCAGAAAGGTTTTGTCGATCCTAAGGATGCTAAAAGGTATAGTAGCTCCAGCGATCCTTCCATGGACTAGGGCAAGCATCTCGGAGTCAGAATATACGCTTTGATGGAGTGATCAAAGTTTTTGGGTTTATACAAAGTTTGTTAGAAACTTGTATTTACAATAAAGTGAGTGGGAGCTCTACAACATTTCTGATAAGTATATGTGAATGACATATTGTTGATCCGAAATGATGTAGAATTTCTGGAAAGCATAAAGGGTTGTTTGAAAGGAGTTTTTCAAAGGAAGACCTGGATAAAGCTGCTTACATATTGGGCATCAAGATCTATAGAGATAGATCAAGACGCCCGATGATACTTTCAAAGAACACACACCTTGACATGATTTTGAAAGAGTTCAAAATAGATCAGCAAAGAAGGAGTTCTTGGCTGTGTTACAAGGTGTGAGTATTGAGTAAGACTCAAGACCTGACCACAGCAGAAGAGAGAGAAAGGACGAAGGTCGTCCCCTATGCTTTAGACGTAGGCTCTACAGTATGCTATGCTGTGTACCGCACATGAAGTGTGCCTTGCCATGAGTTGGTCAAGGGGTACAATAGTGATCCGGGAATGGATCACATGACAGCGGTCGAACTTATCCTTAGTATCTAGTGGACTAAGGAATTTTCTCGATTATGGAGGTGAAACGGAGTTCGTCGTAAAGGGTTACGTCGATGCGAACTTTGACACTAATCCGGATGACTCTGAGTAGTAAACCGGATTCGTATAGTAGAGCAATTATTTGAAATGGCTCCAAGTAGCGCGTGGTAGCATCCACAAGATGACATAGATATGAGTAAAGCACACACGGATCTGAAAGGTTCAGACCCGTTGACTAATAACCTCTCTCACAAGCATAACATGATCAAACCAGAACTCATTGAGTGTTAATCACATAGTGATGTGAACTAGATTGTTGACTCTAGTGAACTCTTTGGATGCTGGTCACATGGTGATGTGACCTGTGAGTGTTAATCACCTGGCGATGTGAACTAGATTATTGACTCTAGTGCAAGTGGAAGACTGTTGGAAATATGCCCTAGAGGCGATAATAAATTGGTTATTATTATATATTTCCTTGTTCATGATAATCGTTTATTATCCATGCTAGAATTGTATTGATAGGAAACTCAGATACATGTGTGGATACAT
This sequence comes from Triticum aestivum, assembly GCF_018294505.1. Classification (NCBI taxonomy): domain Eukaryota; kingdom Viridiplantae; phylum Streptophyta; class Magnoliopsida; order Poales; family Poaceae; genus Triticum; species Triticum aestivum. The sequence goes on from NC_057814.1 coordinate 115,349,321, forward strand.
AGACAACACCATGTCCCTAGTAAGCCTCTAGTTGACTAGCTCGTTGATCAATAGATGGTTATGGTTTCCTGACCATGGACATTGGATGTCGTTGATAATGGGATCACATCATTGGGAGAATGATGTGATGGACAAGACCCAATCCTAAGCCTAGCACAAGATCGTGTAGTTCGTTTGCTAAGAGCTTTTCTAATGTCAAGTATCATTTCCTTAGACCATGAGATTGTGCAACTCCCGGATACCGTAGGAATGCTTTGGGTGTACCAAACGTCACAACGTAACTGGGTGGCTATAAAGGTGCACTACAGGTATCTCCGAAAGTGTCTGTTGGGTTGGCACGAATTGAGACTGGGATTTGTCACTCCGTGTAAACGGAGAGGTATCTCTGGGCCCACTCGGTAGGACATCATCATAATGTGCACAATGTGACCAAGGAGTTGATCACGGGATGATGTGAGTTACGGAACGAGTAAAGAGACTTGCGGTAACGAGATTGAACAAGGTATAGGGATACCGACGATCGAATCTCGGGCAAGTAACATATCGATAGACAAAGGGAATTGTATACGGGATTGATTGAATCCTCGACATCGTGGTTCATCCAATGAGATCATTGAGGAGCATGTGGGAGCCAACATGGGTATCCAGATCCCGCTGTTGGTTATTGACCGGAGAGTCGTCTCGGTCATGTCTGCCTGTCTCCCGAACCCGCAGGGTCTACACACTTAAGGTTCGGTGACGCTAGGGTTATAGAGATATTAGTATGCGGTAACCCGAAAGTTGTTCGGAGTCCCGGATGAGATCCCGGACGTCACGAGGAGTTCCGGAATGGTCCGGAGGTAAAGATTTATATATGGGAAGTCTTATTTTGGTCGCCGGAAAAGTTTCGCACTTTATCGGTATTGTACCGGGAGTGCCGAAAGGGGTCCGGGGGTCCACCAAGGGGGTCCACCAGCCCCGGGGGGCCACATGGGCTGTAGGGGGTGCGCCTTGGCCTATATGGGCCAAGGGCACCAGCCCCAAGAGGCCCATGCGCCAAGAGATAAGAAAAAGGGAGAGTCCTAAAGGGGGAAGGCACCTCCGAGGTGCCTTGGGGAGGAAGGACTCCTCCCTGGCCGCACCCTTCCTTGGAGGAAGCGCCAAGGCTGCGCCCCCCCTCTCCCTTGGCCCTATATATAGTGGGGGAGAGGGAGGGCAGCAATACCTAAGCCCTGGCGCCTCCCTCTCCCTCCCGTGACACCTCTTCCTCCCCGCTTGCGCTTGGCGAAGCCCTGTCGGGATCCCGCTACTTCCACCACCACGCCGTCGTGCTGCTGGATCTCCATCAACCTCTCCTCCCCCCTTGCTGGATCAAGAATGAGAAGACGTCGCTGCTCCGTACGTGTGTTGAACGCGGAGGTGCCGTCCGTTCGGCGCTAGGATGTCGGTGATTTGGATCACGACGAGTACGACTCCATCAACCCCGTTCTCTTGAACGCTTCCGCTCGCGATCTACAAGGGTATGTAGATGCACTCCTTCCCTCTCGTTGCTAGTAAACTCCATAGATTGATCTTGGTGATGCGTAGAAAATTTTGAATTTCTGCTACGTTACCCAACACCCGCTTATTCCCCCGAGGCCGGGGACGACAACGAAGTGCTATCCCGGAGGGCCGATCCGAAGCGGGGAGGAACCCAGGACGCTGTCCGGGAGGCGCCACGAGGCGAAGCCTCCACTGCCGGACATACGGAGGGGACGATCCCCATGGAGACTGGCGCAGAGGGCCGCATCCAGCTTGGCCCTCAGCCGAATACGATTCCGGAGGCCCATATGGCTCCGGAATCGGGCGGGCAGCCCCTTTTGAAGGAGGGGGGTGCACCGCTTTCGCCGGTGGTTCCTGCCCATCCAGGGGCGCCGGATAACATGATGGAGGCGCTACGAGGCGCCTCCGTTATGGAAGAGCATCGTGTCCTTATGGGCACGGTGATCGAGAAGGTTCAGTCTGCCAAGAGTGGACTGAATGAAGCCTGCAGCAACGTGATATGTGTGCATGAGCAGGCATCGCTGTTGGCCGCAACCTCACATGCTGCCGAAATTTCTGAACTGAAGCAGAGGCTGGAGCGGACCGAGAACGAGCTCGGCGAGGTTACAATGCGGCTTCAAGAGAAGCAAGGTGGGTATCGTCTTGCTGTGTGTTCGGAAAGAACAAGCGTTGCATACTGACCGTAATGTCGAAATGTGTGCAGGAGCCGCGACCGAGGTGGAGGCCCTAAAAAAGGCTCTGGCTGAAGCCGAGGGGAAGGCCGTCGAGCAGCAAGCCGCTCGAAAAAAGCTCGAGGCCCGAGTCAAGGAGGTCCAACAGGAGCTCCAAGACGCGGTGAAAAAATGTGAGATCTTGAAGAATGATGCGTCGGCTCAAAAGGCCGAACTCTCCAAGGCTCGTCAGAGCGCGGAGACCGCACGAAATGAGGCCCGGGCCGCCCTCCAGGAGATCCAGGAGGCTAGGAAGATCACGGCGGGTAAGGCTTTTAAGATGCAAAGCAAGTATGCGGAGAAGCAATACCTTTTACTAACCCGGGTTCGGAGTTCCCCAGGGGTTTTTGCGGATTTTCCATGTAGCGTATCAGACGCTGTAGAGTTCTACCAAGCCGAAGGAGGAGGTTCGACGGAGAAGTTATTCTGGACGCAGTATGCGACGCCCGAGCATCCCGTGTCCTTCACCGATCAGCTGAAGCAGTTGGTGGAGCTGCACAGGGTGGCCGAACTAGCCATGAAGGATTTAACAATCCGGCTATGGCCAGCCGAAGCTATGCCCGGCAGCTACTTCGGACTTGTGAGACGGCTAGTGGAAGCCTGTCCGCGGCTGGACGTTATCAAGCGCTCTGTATGTATTGAAGGTGCCCGTATGGCCTTCGCTCGCTGCAGGATGTGGTGGGCGTAGATGACCGCTGTTGAAGTCGCCAGCGGGCCGCCAGAGGGCAAGGAACATCGCACACCCGAAAAGTATTTCGCGGATGTCCTAGAAGGGTCTCGACTTGTGGCAGCTCAATGTTCGAAGGACATTATTCTCGAATGAATACATTCATGTTGTCCTTTGCCTTGTATTATAAAGACAAAGCTTGTTTTGTAATGTATCGTTATGCTTTAAATTGTTTCCCCCTGTGCGGCCGTGTTATATGCAATCTGAGGGTTGGCCAGTCGTCGGCTTCTGCCCTCACGTAATTAGTACGGAGGTGTTCGGGGTGGGATCTAAACAATCTTGATCCAATTATATGGTCCCTGAAGGAGTTGTTTAGCGCAACGAACAAGGCAATCAGGCTATACGGCTTAAACGCCCTCACTTAGCCATAGGAGTTTTATAATTAAGCAAGTGCGCAACCCTTGGTCCAAGCCAGGGTGCTGCCAGCATCTGATCAGGAAGTGTCGATCCTTCGCCTGACGCGGAAAAAAATCTCCAACGATTTTGTAACCCTCGAACAGCTGACCGGCTCTCGCCGTATCATGACAGTCAGTTTTCGGCTTTCTCTACTGAGGTGCTCATCCGGTCAAGGCCAGGGCACAATCGCAGTAATTCTCCCTTTACTACCCTAGCCGATAGAGCGGAACGTAGGGTAGCAAGCACAGGAGCCGGGCAACCCAACTATTGACCAAAGACATGATTCGGAGCCAATGCATATAATGCTAAATTTTGGGGTGCCGAACTTTTATACAAGAAGTGTTCGGACTTTGTTGTCGTGTTATGGGGCGATAAGCAGCCCCTGGCGAATATGAAACGTACAAAAGAGTATCGATGTAGCTGATAAGCAGATCGAAATAAAATGAAGTAAGAAGCGAAAACCACAGAAACTGGGCCGCAAATCATTTTTATTATAACTGAATGGATACGTCAAGGCGTATCTTATACAAATAGTGCGATAAGCACCCGGGCTATTTAACATGCCGGGATCAAGAAGAGGCAGCGTGCGGGTCCTGAGAAATAAGTAAAAAATACCATCAGAAGAACGTATGGAGGTTGCCCTACGCACCTATGCTGCATGCCCCCTTTGTATGCCGATCCTTCGAAGGGGCTGATGATCAGGCTCGCTGGAAAAGGAACCTGAAACGGAAAGGAAAAAGTGTGTCCGGGGTCGGTCTAGCCGAACTGTAGATCCCGGGTTAGCTTGTGCCTCCGCCGACGTCCATGGAATTTCGAGTGCGTAATTATGTACGCGTGGTACGAATGCCACTACCTCCTCGGGACTGGGACGGAGGCCAAATTGCTAGTCGAGCTCTTGACGAGCCTTGTTGTCCTGCTGCAGTGTAGTTCGGAACTTCTTGATGGTGTCCAGGGGCTCGGCAGCCGCACTATGGTGCTGCTTGAGAAGGCCGCTCTGTAGCTCTGCTGCTAGGGCGGCGGTGTGCTCCTCTGTTCGGAGGGAGCGTTCCGTGTTGCCATGGACTGTTATGACGCCGCGTGGGCCGGGCATCTTGAGCTTGAGATAAGCGTAGTGTGGCACTGCGTTGAATCTAGCAAATGCTGTTCGTCCGAGCAGTGCGTGGTAGCCGCTGCGGAATGGGGCGATGTCGAAGATTAACTCCTCACTTCGGAAATTGTCCGGAGAGCCGAAGACCACTTCCAGCGTGATTGAGCCCATACAGCGGGCCTCAACGCCAGGTATGACTCCTTTAAAGGTAGTCTTTGTTGGTTTGATTCGTGAGGGGTCAATGCCCATCTTCCGCACCGTGTCTTGATAGAGCAGGTTAAGGCTGCTACCACCGTCCATCAGGACTCGTGTTAGGTGAAACCCGTCAATAATTGGGTCCAGGACTAGTGCGGCTGAACCGCCGTGGCGGATGCTAGTTGGGTGGTCTCGTCGATCGAAGGTGATCGGGAATGACGACCATGGATTTAATTTTGGGGCGACTGGCTCTACCGCATAGACGTCCCTGAGTGCACGTTTACGCTCCCTTTTGGGGATGTGTGTGGCATATATCATGGTCACCGTTTTGACTTGAGGGGGAAATTTCTTCTGCCCTCCAGTGTTCGGCTGCCGGGGCTCTTCGTCCTTGTCCTCACTTTGTGATCCCTTTTCTTTGTTTTCGGCATTTAACTTGCCAGCCTGCTTGAAAACCCAACAATCCATGTTGGTATGATTGGCTTGTTTATCCGGGGTGCCGTGTATTTGGCACGGACAGTCGAGTATGCGGTCTAGGCTGGAAGGTCCTTCATTGTTTCTTTTGTAGGGCTTCTTCCGTTGGTCGGACTTGGAGCCTCTGAATCCGGCGTTGGCTGTGGTGTCATCGGTGTTGTTATCATTGCTTCGGCGTTTGTGCCTATTGCGCCGGAGCTTGCCAGTGCTATTCTTGGCCTCAAAGGGGCCTGTCTCGCTGGCTGTGTTGTTACTACGGGCCAGCCAACTGTCCTCTCCCGCGCAAAAGCGGGTCATGAGTGCCGTGAGGGCTGCCATAGACTTCGGCTTTTCTTGGCCGAGGCGGCGTGCTAGCCATTCATCACGGATGCTGTGTTTGAAGGCTGCTAGGGCCTCGGCATCCGGACAGTCAACGATCTGGTTCTTTTTGGTTAGGAATCTAGTCCAGAAGTTTCTGGCTGATTCTCCAGGTTGTTGAACTATGTGTCTTAAGTCATCGGCGTCTGGTGGCCGGACATAGGTTCCTTGGAAGTTGTCGAGGAAAGCCTCTTCCAAGTCCTCCCAGCTGCCGATGGAATTTTCAGGCAGACTGTTAAGCCAGTGCCGAGCTGGCCCTTTGAGCTTTAGTGGGAGGTATTTAATGGCGTGGAGATCATCTCCTCGAGCCATGTGGATATGGAGGATAAAGTCCTCGATCCATACTGCTGGATCCGTTGTGTCGTCGTATGATTCCATATTGACGGGCTTGAACCCCTCGGGGAATTCGTGATCCGGTACTTCATCCGTGAAGCGGAGAGGGTGTGCGGCGCCTCTATATCGGGCCGCGTCGTGGTGTAGTTCTGATGGAGTCCGTCTGCGATGTTCGGCCCGGGCGTGGTTAGATTTATCACGTCCGAATAAGTGGCCTTCCTCGTGCCTCGAGGCATGCCCTCGCGATCTGTAGATCGATCTTGTGTGTCCCATTCTATCGTCCAGGATTTGCCGGAGGTCGTATGTGTGACCCCGAACTCTTCCGTCTCTATTTTTGCGAGGCGGTGGGGAAGGCTGCTGTTCGGCCTGAGTTGCCGCTTTGTCCCGGCCGCGGGGTGGCCGGTCGGCCGCCCTGTCTCTACCACGCGGTGGTCGCTCCTCATTATGCGAGGGAGATATGTGTTCCGGTGCCTCCTCATCAAATTGAGGTAGCAGTCTGCGTTTCGGGTAGCTCTTGGCTGGGCGCTTGAGGCCGTATTCTTCCGCTGTCAGGACGTCAGTCCATCTGTCGATGATCAGGTCTTGTTCAGCTTGAAGCTGCTGCTGCTTCTTTTTCAGGCTCCTTGCAGTGGCTATGAGTTGAAGCTTAAAGCATTCCTGCTCCAGAGGGTCCTCGGGCACGATGAAATCTTCGTTGCCAAGGCTTGTCTCCTCTTCGGAGGGCGGATGGTAACTATCGTCCTCCAAGTTATCTTCTATGACCTGTTCATCAGGGTTGTCTTGCATGTTGTCATGTTCCTCCTGTTCGGATGCAGCGCTGACAGGGTCCTGATTGTTTTCGGCGTCGCCCGGAGTACTATTTTCTCCGGTGCCAGTGTTGCCATCCTTTGAGCGACGAGGCTTAGAACGGCGTTTGGGACGCCGGCGCTTGGACTGCGTCTCAGAGGGTTTGTTCTTATCCGGCTCTTCTTTGTCGTCGCCAGATCCTTTAGGTGTATCAACCATGTACACATCGTACGAAGAGGTGGCAGTCCAACGTCGAGTGAATGGCGGGTCTTGGCCTTGCTCCCTGTCGGCATCGTCGTCCATGCCGTCGATGTCTTCGGAGCCATAGTCGAGCACGTCGGTTAAGTCATCGACGGTGGCTATGGAGTGGGTGGCGGGTGGGAAGCAAAATTCCTCATCGTCCGCCTCTAGCTCGAACCGAACATAGTTCGGCTGTGAGTCTTCCTCCAAGGACAAGTTCTTCAAAGAATTTAGTACGTCACCCAAAGGCGAATGCTGGAAGATGTCTGCGGCGCTAAATTTGAAAATCGATAACTGATTCAGCTCGGTGTCCGCAGATGCATCTGGTCCGGAACGTATGGCCGGATACGAGTCCGGAGTTCCATTGTCGCAAGCATTGCAGGGTGTCGAGTCCGTGTGCGGCTCCAACGCCGCGGATTTTATGGCCTCGGAGGGGATGATCTGCTTAGGTACTGAGGCCGTTGCAGCAACAGGATCCATCTCCTGGGTGTGCTCCGATGACAGATTTAAGTCATGTTCATCAGAGAGAAGGGGAGCGATCGCCGCGGTCTCAAATCCATCGAAGATCAAGTCTCCACGGATATTCGCAATGTAGTTAGAGCTTCCCAGTCTGACCTGATGGCCAGGGGCGTAGCTATCGACCTGCTCCAGACGGCCAAGAGAGTTGGCCCGCAGTACGAAGCCGCCGAACACTAAGATTTGTCCGGGGAGGAAGGTATCTCCCTGGACGGCGTCATTACTGACGATCTAAGGGGCCATCGAATCCTTTCGTCGACGGCACAGTGGAACTCTCAATGAAAGCACCAATGTCGGTGTCAAAACCGGCGGATCTCGGGTAGGGGGTCCTGAACTGTGCGTTTAGGATTGATGGTAACAGGAGACGGGGGACACGATGTTTACCCAGGTTCGTGCCCTCTCTATGGAGGTAATACCCTACTTCCTGCTTGATTGATTTTGATGAATATGAGTGTTACAAGAGTTGATCTACCACGAGATCGTAATGGCTAAACCCTAGAAGTCTAGCCTATGAGTATATGGTAATGAATCTGTCCTATCCGGACTATGCCCTCCGGTTTATATAGACACCGAAGGGATCTAGGGTTACATGGAGTCGGTTACATAGGAAGGAATCTTCATAATTGGTCGCCAGGCTTGCTCTCCACGCCAAGGAGAGTCCAATCCGGACACGGGTATAGTCTTCGGTCTTCGTGTCTTCACAACCCATCAGTCCGGTCCAATGAGTAACAGGACGGACGCCTGAGGACCCCTTAGTCCAGGACTCCCTCAACCGTTTCCTTCCTCTAATGGGTATGCACATATTTTAGTTGCTGTTGATTATGTTACTAAGTGGGTAGAAGCTATTCCAACTAGTAGTGCTGATCATAACACCTCTATTAAGATGCTTAAAGAAGTTATTTTTCCGAGGTTTGGAGTCCCTAGATATTTAATGACTGATGGTGGTTCACATTTTATTCATGGTGCCTTTCGAAAAATGCTTGCTAAGTATGATGTTAATCATAGAAATGCATCTCCATACCACCCGCAGTCTAGTGGTCAAGTAGAATTGAGTAATACATAGATTAAATTAATTCTGCAAAAGACTGTTAATCGGTCTAGAAAAAATTGGTCCAAGAAACTTGATGATGCATTATGGGCCTATATAACTGCATGTAAAAATCCTATGAGTATGTCTCCGTATAAAATGGTTTATGGAAAAGCATGTCACTTACCTCTCGAACTAGAACATAAGCATATTGGGCCATTAAAAAGCTCATTTATGATTTCAAACTTGTCGGTGAGAAGAGACTATTTGACATTAGCTCACTTGATGAGTGGAGAACCAGGCCTATGAGTGCCAAACTGTTTAAAGAAAAAGTTAAAAGATGGCATGACAAAAGGATACAAAAGCGTGAGTTTAATGTAGGTGATTATGTTTTGCTATACAACTCTCGTTCAAGATTTTTTGCAGGAAAGCTCCTCTCTAAATGGGAAGGTCCTTACGTTATCGAGGAGGTCTATCGTTCCGGTGCCATAAAAATCAACAACTTCGAAGGCACAAATCCGAAGGTGGTGAATGGTCAAAGAATCAAACATTATATCTCAGGTAATCCCATAAATGTTGAAACTAATGTCATTGAAACCGTAACCCCGGAGGAATACATAAGGGACACTTTCCAGAACGTTTCAGACGCCGAAAAGGAATAGGTATGTGGTACGGTAAGTAAACCGACTCCAAAACAGTTCTAATAGCAGTTTTTCTCCGTTTTGGAATATTTAAGAAAATAGGAAAATAAGAAGTAGTCCGGGAAGGACACGAGGCATCCACGAGGGTGGAGGGCGCGCCCTACCCCCTGGGCGCGCCCCCCTGCCTCGTGGGCACCTCGTGTGCTCTCCGGACTCTGTTTTCTTGCACGATACTTCTTTTGGTCGGTAAAAATTCATTATATAAACTCCCGAAGGTTTTGACCCTCGTATCACGCAAATATCTCCTGCTTTTGTTTTGAGTTGTTTTCTGCCAGAGTTGTCAAGGCCAGGCATCATGTCGTCCCCCTCCTCCAACAATGAGGGCGACGATGCTTGGCTAATGAAGATAGAGCTGAAGAGAGAAGAACCCGGGGAGATCAACAAGAATGATAGGATCAAGAAGGCCATGGAGGATCAAGCTCCGGCAGCAGAAGAAGAAGACATCCTTCAACCTCATTACAATCGTCTTACCCCTACTGAAATTGAAGCTTTCAAGATGATTGAAATAGTTCGGGTGCAGAATAAGTATCTAACTCGTGAAAATATTCTGTTGCAAGAGCATATCACCACACTCAAGGGCATTATTCGTAAGTTGGAGCACCTCCTACGCTCGATGTTGGACGACAAGCCTACGTCATCAACAATCCCTTCATCATCACCTCCGAGGAAGGAGACATAAACACATGGGTATGGGCACTCCCCTTGGCAATTGCCAAGCTTGGGGAGGTGCCCCGGCATCGTATCACCATCACACTTCTATCTTTACCGTTTTTCTTAGTTCGATCCTTTTTGGTAATATCTTGATCTAGTAGAATAAAGTTTTAGTACGATTTAGTTTTGAGTTTTGCTTTATGATCTTTCTATGTAATCGAGTCCGTGAGCTATCTATCTATATCTATCTATATCTATATCTATCTATCTATCTATACTTCTATACTTATACTAATTCTGGACTTCCAAGAAATTCCCACGTTAATCAAAGAAAATCAATAAATATAAGTTGTCGATCACGCGGGACCGTATTATAATGGCTTAGATTAAAGAAAGAGCATTATCAATTCAACCAGAAAAAACTGTGATGTACACGTGAAAGAAAAAGAGTTCTCTCCCTTAAAAATAGAGGCCTCTTATGTATACGTGAAAGAAAATGAGTCCTTCGCCAACAAGACGTAACAACTTTAAAGACTACTATTCTCTATACGGGAGAGAAAGAGTCCTTGGCCAACAAAACATAACAACTTTAGAGATTTCACTCGATCAGATCTGCCCGTCCTATCCCACCACACAAGTTCTATCTCTTCATGAAAGCCAAGACCCCATCGCTTCAATCCAGATTAAGAGCTCCGTTTTCTCTCAGTTGGTACGTGTGATCTGCAATTCAGCCATCATTGTTCTTCTATCCTCTTATGTATAGTGCGTCACATAGGGTTGTCCCAATGGGCGAACTTTGTTGCCGATCATCAGGCCGTTCTTTTGCCAAGCCATACGGACATCAGGAACAACCAATGAGGGATAGAATGTGTACCTTAGACTGAAGGAAAATATGCCTTTTCCGTGGATCTGTGGTCATAAATCGTTTAGATAGAACTGGGACGTGATGTGTCCCTGGCATTGGAGTTCAAATCATTGCTTTTATTTTTGTGGCTTTTATAGCACTGGAGCCTCCCTGAAAAGAGGAAAAGGTGTGGCATGTTGAGATGATGGCTTCATCCATTTAAATTTAATAGTTCTGTTGTGGATTTTGTTTGAACATGGAACTAAGTGGTGTTCATGTTTTCGATTGCAGGTATTAACCAGGTACAAATTTCATGCAGTTTTGTGAGGGTTCGTCGTCCAGCTAATTGTGCCAAGAACGATCGTCTCAAGTACTATAGTTGCTGAGTTTGCTCGATTAACACATCAATCTGGTGGTCTTTGTCTCTTTGACAACTTGTGCAGCATAAGGCATATTATCAAGCATTTTTGTTATATCAATTGTTATCCAGTACTTTCAATCTGTTGTCCAGTTTTTTGGTCTCTTTGTTGTCTTCTCCATAAGGAAATCTCGCACGTCCTTTTGATATAAATTATTAAATTTATTCAGATTCACTCTTGCCAGTATATATGCATGGTTTTTGGGATAAAAAATCAACCAGTTATCTATGTTTGGGCGTTCACTGGACTAACTAGCATCGATCAGTCAACGCCTGCAGCAGCATCTTGCGTACACAAGTCAAGACTAAATGCCAATGTCCCGCTGTAGGTACATAAAGACACATAGTTAGTAGTTTTATGTTAGGCAATTCCAGCCATATGGAGATGCGTTAGCCTTCATCACAGCTGTGCTGAGGTTGTTCAAGCCATAGTTGCCATGTTTTCGGTACGGTGGGAACGAGGAACGGGAACCAGGGACGAGAGTCGGTGGCTGAAAAAAAATAGGGTACAACGAGGGTATACATCTCTCAAACGATTTTTTTACAGCGGGGACGCGATCCAATCCAGTTGGGTACGATGAACCCGGTACGGTACCATGGGTCAAGGAACGCAGTTCCTGAAGAACGACGACTCCCTGACGGTCAGCATTCCTTGCTGTTAATGGATCCCTTGCAATTAATGGACTGGAGGAAGAACGAGGAGTCCTTGCGAAAAGAAACTATGGCGTGAGTAAATTATGCCTCGCGTTTTGATTGTTGGATCCTCAAACCTGAATCGAGGAGTAGGCTGCGGGGACGCCGAATCTTCATCGAATCATACCGAATCCGACCTCGTTCCCGAATCCGATTCCGGGTCGATGAATCGGGATCGAGGGACGGTCTACCGTTCCCGTTTCTAGCTACTATGGTTCAAGCCGTCCATTTATTTTCTCTTATTGGCTCTCTTGATTGCCACTGTACCCTTCAATTGGGACTGCACCCATATGTGCTGCAAATCCACGTCTTTCCAATGTCTCCTTAATTTCTCTCCGCCCCTTTCAGCATGTATGGATGATGGTGCACACAAAAGTGTTGCTTGAGCTATGTCGTGGCCAATGATAAATACACAACATGGTGAGGATCGATGCTTGATGAGGTACGTGTTCCTATTTAATTGTAGATGTGAAAATTAATATTTTGTGTTTTCGTAATTCTGCTTTGTCTCTGAATTAGATGAAGAATAGAATGAATAAATTCTCTGATTTGGGCTGGTGTTTGAAAAATGCTTGCCTATGATTATCAGTAGTTGCACAAGGCCAATGCTCACCCACTAATGTATTTTTCTAATTATAATTTGTATTATGGGCTGCTGCAGAAAATTGTGATGTGAATGACTGAACCATGTTACAGTTCTCCCTATAACCAAGCAAGTAAGCAACCAAAAGCAATTTATATAGAAGGAAAATCTACGGCACTAATACCAAGCAAACATGGAAATAAATTTCTCACGTACGTCCATCATCGATATTCTCCGTAAGGAAATCTTACACGCCATTTTGATATAAAATTTTAAGTATATATGCATGGTTTGTTGGACAAAATGTCAACCAGTGAGCTATGGTTGGACGTTGTTGGAGTCACCAGTGTCGATCAATCAAAGCCTGCAGCTGCGTCGTGCGTAAACAAGTCAAGATCAAGGCCAATGTGTCCAACTGTAGGTACGTAAAGACAAGCAAGTAGCAGTTCAACATTAGGCAATTCTAAGTATATGGAGGTGTGTTAGCCTTAATCAGGGCAGTGCTGATGTTGTTCAAGCCGTCAGTATATTTTCGCTTATTGGCCCTCTTAATTACCAACGCAATCTTCAATTGAGACAGCACGCATATGTGCTACAAATCCATGTCTTTGCAATGTCTCCTTTGTTTCTCTCCTCCCGGTCCCTTTTAGCATGTATGGGTGATGCCGCACACAAAATTGTTGCTTGCACTATTTCATGGGCAAGCATGAATACACAATGTGGTGAGGATAGATGCTTGATGAGTTATGTGTTTGTATTTAATGTTAAACATCAATATTCTGTGCTTTAGTAATTCTGCATTGTCTCTAAACTAGATGAAAAGTAGAATGAATAATTTCTCTAATTTGACCTGGTCATTGAAAAATGCTTGCCTATGATTATCTGTAGTTGTACAAGGCCAATGCTCACCCACTAAAAAAATGTAACTATACTTTGTATCATGGGCTGCTGCAGGAAATCATAATGGGAGTGACCAAACCCGTGTTACAGTTCTCGCTATAACCAAGCAACCAAGAGCAATTTATATAAAGGAAAATCAGGGGCACTCATCTCGACCCAACATGGAATTAAATTTGTCACATACTTCCATCGTCGATGTTGTACATATATACTATCTATGCTCCCAATTTAAAGTTTACTGTACAGAAATATGTGATTCAAGTGCATCTTATACAAATAGCTTCATGTATAAGGATCTTTGCTATGGTGTTCAACATAATCTCTAGAAATTTTGGCATTCCTGAAATTCCAAATGTGCTAAGTTTTGTTTGTTTAATTCCAACTTAGTTGTGTATCATCTTTTTAACCTATACAGCGACACCCCCATGATGTATCATTTCTTAATTTCTTATCTGACTTGAATAAGGAAAGTCCTTTCTTTAACAAATGATTTTCCTTACCCAATTAATTTGAAGGATATTCTGAAGTGTCAACCTTATGAAGTGTATGAGAATATTCTTATTTTTTCTACTTGGTTAAGTTTACAAGGGAAACAGTCTTTATTTATTAAGTAAAAAAAAGATTTCCTAAGCTTGCCATATGAGTAGGTCTATAAGCAAGTAGGCAATAGTTAGGCGAATTCGCATAATACTGAAATGAAACAAATAATAATATCTAACTTCTTTCCGCATATTTAAGAACTTATATCATGTTATCTCAGCACAAACTATTAATGGCTGTCATCAATGATTAATTTGGTTGCATCGAACAAACTCATTTTCGAAAAACCACTCTCCTACTAAGCACATGTTTCAAATCCTCTAGGTTTGAGTAGACGAGTCATCATATGTGGCTATATAAAAACATTGTTACACGATAATAATATATACTTGAACGCAATATTAATTAACTAGCCCATGCGATGCACGGGTTGACGAATAGTATTTACTAATAGAAAGCACCATACAAGCCTCCACGTTAATCCTCAAAAACTACTTTAAAATAACCATTAGATTATAATTATGCGTCTAGGATTAAACGAGATGGAAAATACTACAACCTCACGTAAAAGCCCCAAGAGTACAGACAGGTTACAACGTCCATGAGTCTTTTTTGGGGAAATACAACGTCCAGAAATAAGGAGCCACCTCACGCTAAAGGCCAAAAAGTCCTAATATGTTACAACATCCAGGATTAAGAAAAACAGCACCCAAGAGTCCAGACGTGTTACAATAGGAGAAACGCCTGGGTTCTTTTAAACGAACGAAAGGAAACGTCTAGGTTGTAAAAAGAGATGAATGAAAACAAACTAAGGTTTTTCTTTCCAGAAACATACCAGGTGCATGCATGGAGCTAATAGAAAAATAAATATCATGGCTCAGTGTCACATACGCACGTTGTCCTCTTTGCTAAAAATCTGCGTACAATATTTCAATGTGTGGTGCATATATCTAGGTACGTGAACTATTTTTTTTTCACACAGAAATTGCCATGCACACAACCACAAGGAAAAAATAAACCCCGTCGATAAATCACCCACACAAATATACTTCCAAATTTGTTTGGGACAACACATAGATTACTGAAAATGGAAAAGGAATAGTGTCAATGTTTTTACAAAATCTATGTCATGAGTATCATAATAAAAAAAATCCTAGATTATATTTAACAAAAATGAAATTTGCTAAACTGTGCAAGCGCATAAGAAAACCATTCTGCAAGATTTGTTTATGCAACTGACTAAATTTGCTAAAATGGAATATGTTAACCACAGGTATGCATATCGAACCATTGGGTAAATATGCAAATAGTAACCGGTACAGAGAAAAATCATAGATAATATATGTACAATAATGTTAACAAGAAAACATATCCTCATATATATTTATTAATTGCTAAAATAAGAACCGTTAAAATATATGTATGGTGTCACCAATTTTGTATTAATTTGAAATAGTAATATATTAGCTTAAATATTTTGTATTTCTATTTTCTACAAGACTTTAGACAAAACAATACTTACAAAACTCAATGAATAACATATAGTTTTTCGTGTAGTAGCGAGTGCAATATTAAAAATTGCTAGCCCGTGCAGTAGCACGGGTTGACGACTAGTATATAATAAAGATTAGTTTTGAGTCGAGGGCTTGGTTATCTTGCTATGATCTTGAGGGAATAAAAGAAAGAGTAAAAAGAACTAAAGAGATCGTATTGATCTTATGGAGAGTAATGACTTCACATATAAAGAGTATGATGAATAAAAGTTGTTGAGAGTTGACAAACATAGTTTTGGTCATCGTTGCAACTAATAGGAAGTAATAAAGAAAGAGAGGTTTTCACATATAAATATACTATCTTAGACTTCTTTTATGATTGTGAGCACTCATTAAAATATGACATGCTAAAAAGTTGATGTTGGACAAGAAAGACAACGTAATGGGTTATGTTTTCTTATATCCGAAATAAAGTATATTGTCATGGATCATCCAACATGTTGAGCTTGCCTTTCCCCCTCATGCTAGCCAAATTCTCTGCAACAAGTAGAGATACTACTTGTGCTTCCGAATATACTTAAACTCAGTTTTGCCATGAGAGTCCATCATATCTACCTATGGATTGAGTAAGATCCTTCAAGTAAGTTGTCATTGTTGCAAGCAATAAAAATTGCTCTCTAAATATATATGATCTATTAGTGTGGAGAAAATAAGCTTTATACGATCTTGTGATGTGGAAGCAACAAAAGCGACGGACTGCATAATAAAGGTCCATATCACAAGTGGCAATATAAAGCGACGCTCTTTTGCATTAAGATTCCGTGCATCCAACCATAAAAACATATGACAACCTCTGTTTCCCTCTGCGAAGGGCCTATCTTTTATTTGTGTCTTATACTTTATACAAGAGTCATGGTGATCTTCACCTTTCCTTTTTTACATTTTATCCTTTGGCAAGCACTGTGTGTTGGAAAGATCCTGATATATATAACCAATTGGATGTAAGTTATCATAAACTATTATTGTTGACATTACCCTTGAGGTAAAAGGTTGGGAGGCAACACTATAAGCCCCTATCTTTCTCTGTGTCCGACTAAAACTCCATACCCATAAGTATTGCGTGAGTGTTAGCATTTGTGAAAGACTAAATGATAGTTGAGTATGTGGACTTGCTGAAAAGCTCTTATATTGACTCTTTCCGATGTTATGATAAATTGCAATTGCTTCATTGACCGAGATCATAGTTTGTTAGTTTTCAATGAAGTTTCCGATTCATACTTGACATAGTGAATAGATTGTTGACGGTGTCCTGTACTAGGGGGTACTCACCACGTCGTCTCCCGGCCAATGGGTCGGGCCGAGGACCCCCATGGCAGTTCACTATTGGGCCAGTTCGGACAGCCCATGCCGCACACAAGGGAGATCCCACAAGACTTGACGCCCAAGACGAGGACTCTTTTAAACCCTAGGCCTCTGGTGTGTTATATAAACCGGGGCCAGGCTAGTCAATAGACATCTAATATTCATTAGAACAATCTCGTGGTAGATACATGTACTCTGTACTACACCCATATCAATACAATTAAAAGCAGGATGTAGGGTATTATCTCTTCGAGAGAGCCCGAACCTGGTTAAAATCATGTGTCCATGTTACCATCGCTCCAAGACGACTAACTTAGGACCCATACTACGGGATATGCCGGATATAGAACCGACATTGGTGCTTTCATTGAGAGCCTGCTGGGTGATCGTCATGGGTCGATGGATTATCTGGTGATATTTTTTCAGTTAAATCCATATGAAATAAAGCAATTTCTTCGTGAAGTGTTTCTACTGTCTTGCTATATTGTTTACAGATCGGTTTCGGTCTCGCCGGCGGCGGTCATTTTTCCGCACGATCTAACCACAGTAGAGGGGCCGAGGTGTCCGTGGATCAGGTTCAACTTTGCGCGTACAGACAATCAAGAGATCTGCGCGGCGGCGGCAGGAGGCCTCGCAGCCGAACTCCCAGCACAACGCATGTCCAGGCTGCTCCATTAGGGCTGAACCCGTACGTTGACAACAACTGGTGGACCCACTATAAAAAGAAAACAGTCCAACCTGCGGTATTCCAGCCAGCGCTAGTACTGCCCGTACAGAACGATGCACCGGGGCCAACAAGAGTTCAGATCGCCGACAAAACACAGCGAGACCTGATCCTTTTGTCTTTTCTTTACTATTTAAGTCAGGGCTACCACATCACGTTGAGGTGAGGGTAGAATCATCCTAAAAAAAGTGTTAGCTATCGTGGAGACCAAGTGGTGTTGCTTCACGCAAAGCACCAAAACGTCGGGGAGAGCTCAAAGTTAATGGAAACTAGCGGTGGTGCTAGTTTGTTCATCTCCAGCCTTATGAGCTCGGATTTCTACGCCTCACTCCTCCGAACTGAAACATCAGGTTATATTTTTCCAATTGCCTGTATTATATAAATTTTCACACCGAATATTGTTCTGCTGGTTTGCACAATTTTTTCCTGTGCAGACCTTTAAGCGACCGGTCTAAAATCCGGTCCGTCAACGTGGTGGTCCGGCCAGCTCCGATCCGAACAGTTTCTGCCGAGCCGGTTTAAACAGATGCATCCGAGAACAGAGTTCATCTGTCCGGATATTGCCGCAAAGACATTGTTGCTCCCCTAGCAGCCGCGCTGGTCCGCTGCCCCATCATCATGGCAGACCGACAACCACGGCACCCGACATCTCCGCACAACAAGTTTGGATCACGCCGTGCCAACGGTGTCGCCTCTGCGCACGCCCCTGTGTCGACATCTCCGCACAGCCACTCTGCCTGGTCGACCTCGGTGCTCAGGCCATTTCTATTTAGTTATTTACTTTGCTTAAGTTAATTAAGTAGAAGATTTTTTTTTTAAAAAGGTATATTATTATTACCATTACATGTTATCCCTTTTGTCCTGCACTATTTTATGTGCACAGGTGAACCAACTTCGGCTGGTCTGTCTCACCATCTCGGCAAACTAACATCGTCGTCCCTCCAACAGGCCATATTTCTTTTATTACTCACTTTGCGTAAATTATTGATTATGCAACGAATTATTATTATTATTATCTCCGGCTTGCACTATTTTCTGTGCAAAGGTAAATGATTCTGGCCGGGCAGCGCTGTCACCTCAGCTGGACCGAGGGCTTTGCCATCTCTTCATCATCACTTCATTAACCCACGCCAGGGACTTCGGCGTCACACTGCCGGCCTGCTACGTCGCCTCGGTCGGACTAGGGGTTCCACCTCGCCACATTGGCCGTGCTATATCACCACTTCGAAGTGCCGAGCTCTTTGCTCCGCCACCTCGGGACCGGCTTGGGGGCTGGGACCTCGATCCTTTAGAGGATCATGCACTACAGGAGGACCGGTCGATGGCGATCCAGATCGGTGGCACCATACAGGGAAGATTCCATCTATCTTTCCTATTATTTATTATTTACCATTTAATTATAAAGGTTGAACGAGGCTGCACTTTTGGCTAGTCCATCCACCTTATGTGCACTTTTTAGTTGTTTCGTCCTCTAGTTTAATTAAAAAAAGGGCGATCTGTCTGGCAACCCATCCGAGGAGACTGCGCAGAGGCCATTCCACGTGAGGATGGGATTCGGTATTGGTGCCACTCGTCAGCATCCAACCGCGGTATGTTGTACCGCCTTCAGTGCGGATTTCGAGGTCCGCTTGATCTTCATGCAAACGCGGTGCCAATCACTCACTTCAGATTTTAATGTCCTCTCGCTACCCTACGAATCAGGTTGTATTTCTCCTAATTACACATGTTGTATACTACTTTCAGCAGAATTTTCTTTTTCTTTTTTGCTGGTTTGCATGGTTTTTTCCGTGCAGATTTATTGCGGCTGGTTACATTTCGGTCCGCTGTCAATTTCGACTGCGTCACGCGGTCACCTTGCCGACCTACTCCGTCAGCTCGGCTAGACTGGGGGCTTCGCCTTACCACATCGGCCGAGCCGTGTCACTACTCCGGAGTGCCGAACTCCTTGCTCGGACACCTCGGACACCTCGGGCTGGGACCTCGGCCATGCCGAGGACTGTGAACCTTGTCGGATCTGTCAGAGATCAATGGGCGTCTTCGTCCCGCCACAAGCCCGAATCGCGTCATCAACACCGAGCACATTAACCAGCTAAGTCGCTTTCATGCTAAAAAAACTTTCAGTTTTAAATTTTGTTCGGTTCGACCAAGCATTATACTTTTTTTTGGCAAAAAGTTCTTTTGTGAAAAACTTCCTTGTCAAAACTTTGTTTGTGGCACACAAACTCAAATACCCCGTTTACTTGGGGGCTTCCTTTATGAAGCCTTTCCTCTTGCATATGATTATACTTGTATGGCTTCGTTCCTTGTTTGTGTATTACGCCATAATATGCACCATGTTGACTTAAGTGTTTCGCAAGCTGGGTTTCCTTGCTCCTGTGTTTACCCATACGTTCCCGATTGTTCGGCTAGGGAGTAAAGGGAGCACCTCTGCGATTGTCACGATCGGGTCATCCGAGCTCGGACCTCAGACTGGGTGAAGCCGAAAGCTAGCGCTCTTATTGTTTTCAATCATGGTCGGCACACAACGGAACTCATGAGTACAAAAAATCTATTGCACAAGTCTCATAATAATAATGAGCAACCGAAGAGAGGTATCGGTGGGGTGACTATTTTCTTCGAAGATGCTTCTTACACTTCATCAGTAATATAGCATAAGTTCCTTGAGCGCGCTTTGTCTGTACAGCCTTATGGCCTGATTGCCTGGTTATCGGAAACACCATCGATATTCTCGACAGGAGGAGTACATACCACTTTTCGGCCCTTGACCGAAGAGGGAGAAGCCGACGGTCGGTTAAGACGCGTTTAAAGTACGGGTGAACACAGATATGATATAAGTACTTCGGTACATACAATCATTATACATATTTTTTTTACCCAAATCACTTGGGGGGCTCTTAAATTTATATGAGTCGTTTTATAATAAATATTTTCTTCCTAGTTGTTGCAAAGTCTTTTTCTACCACTGCTTTCTCGACTCGAGTGCATGGTCAACAGCCGAATTGCCTGGTTTCTCTCTAAAGCCGCTCGCGCTTAGCTCGTTAAACTGGCTTGAGAAACACTCCGCCTTCGGGATAGGGAGGTTGAAGCCGAAAGCTGACCCACTTGATGTCTAGAGATCGGATGTGTCATGTTAAAGCATGATGGAAGCACAATTTTAAGACCAATTTCGCATTGGCACCAAAAAACTTGATTCAATCGAGACGTAAAGTTTTCACATAAGTTTTTTGGTCTTTCGAGCATAGAACATCTTTAACCTATTTTATGTTTTTCTTTCAGGAAGCTGGACATCCTCTTGGTTGAGGTGTTCGGCATGATGGTCTTGCTTGGAAACTCTTTTCCGAACTACAGTTCGGCGTTGTCAAAACATACACGACGATTGAAGCTGGTTCCCGAGGAGATACGATCCTAGGGTCGGCCATGTTGCCCAACCCAAGTCTCGAGGGCTACTACATTTACAATTTAATGCAAAAAAATTACGTGCAATAAAGTTTCCGGGGAGATTACGATCCTCGGGTTGGTCGGCCACACCCAACCTGAGTCTCGAAGTCTGTGCACATCGCTTTTGTGTTCTGAAGTATGCTGCCGAGCTAGGATTTGATCCTCAGGCCGATTTTGCAAATTGACCTGAGTCTCAGGGGCTACTGGGATCAGCGGTCTTATGTCATCCATCAGGTGCATCTCGGGTTTTAGACCGATACACACCTTCAGGGCTACTGACTATACATCTCGGCAGAGAATAAATCGCACACTTCGGAAGTAGACTGGCATAGAACTCGGATGTGAGTGGCTGGCTTCGCCGAGGATGTTTTCGGCATTAAGCTCGGTTGAACTCCTCCAAACTTTTCATGACCAAGGTAGTCTATGACAGCTCGGATGCCGAACAGCATTGGACTTCGGTTACAAAAATACAGCCCGGATACAGTTCGGCATTGGTGCTCGACTGCAAAAGATACCTCGGAAGCAGTCCGGCATAAAGTGGCCGGCTGCATAGAGGGCCTCTCCGACATTAGGCTTGGTTCTACCCTTTTAACTTTTTCAAGACCGAGGTAATCTATGACATTTCGGATACATTCCGGCGTTAGAGCTCGGATACATTCCGGCGTTGGAGCTCGGAAGCGGTCTGGCGTTGGTGCTCGGCTGCAAAAGATATCTCGAATGCAGTCCGGCGTTGGAGCTTGGACGCAAGAGGACACCACCGCACGGGAATAACTTCAAACCCGAGGTGTGGCGTAAAAAATAACAAGGCATTTCTAAATGCCGAAAACTTGAAGGGGCTCCTTGGATACCCAACGAGTAGACTCTTCGGATTCACTTCGGCGATCCTCAAGATCGAAGATGGAAAGATTTGTTTTACCAGTTTTCAAGACCGGCGACCGAAGATGAAGAACAGTTTGGAAGAATTGAGGAGCGTCCCCAACTTGAAGACCGGTTCAGGGGGCTACTAACACTAGTAGAAAACAGGGCTTAGGTCACAGGACAGTTTTCACATTAGTCCCGGTTCAGTCACGAACCGGGACTAATGTGAGCATTGGTCCCGGTTCGTGCGGCCAGGGGCCTGCTGGGCCTTGTGGGGGCATTGGTCCCGGTTCGTCCGGACCCTTTGGTCCCGGTTGGTGGGACAAACCGGGACCAATGGGCCACGCTCCTGGCCCACCACCCTTTAGTCCCGGTTCCTACCACAAACCGGGACTAAAGGCCTGGTCCTAGTTGCGGCCAGTGTTTAGTCCCACCTCGCCAACCGAAGGGCGCTCACATCAGTTTATAAGGCCGTCCCTCTCTGCCTTGTTGAGCTTCTCTTAAAGTGAAAATAGATGCCCTTATACAGGGAATTTGACCTAAATTCACAGTAAATTTCATAGAAATTTATTATGAATTTAGGTTGAATTTTCTCTATAAGCGCATATATGTTCATTTTTTTATATTTATAAAATAAATAAACCTTAATAAAATAAAATAAAATAAACTATAGTAACTACAATAAATAAACCTTAATAAATTAAGTAAAAATAGCAGCAGTAAAATAAAAAAAATAATTAAAGTAAAATACATAAGTAATTAGAACTAAAATAAATAAGTTTTTGTTGTAAGTAGAAACAAAACAAAACAAATAAAGCAAAAGAGAAAAAAAACAGAGGAAAAAAATTATGCCACCTACTGGGCCACCACGGCCTGAATACGACTAGAAACCCATCCATGGGCCAGGATTCAGGCCCGCAGAAGGCCCAGTAGGCCCCACAGGCAAAGAGAACAGTTAGGCCCAAAAGCCTGCAGTTGAGAGGAGTTCGAGAGTGTGGGCGCAGCAGCGCTTATAAACCACTCTCGAGCTCTCTCAACTAGCGAGGTGGGACTAAACTTTTGACGCGGGGCAGCACAAGGCCTTTGGTCCCGGTTGGTGCCACCAACCGGGACTAAAGGGGGCATTGGTCCCAGTTCGTGGCACCAACCGGGACCAAAGGCCTTTAGTCCCGGTTGGTGCCACCAACCGGGACCAATGAGTTCCCTATATATACCCCATCACCACAGCAGAGCACTCCAGAGTGCTCAGTTTTTTCTGGCCGGCGAGGGGAGGGCATTTGGGTGCTCTAGCTCACCTCCTATGCACATGAGGTGTTCGATGAAATGTCTGAGCCACACTAGTTAATCTTTGTCCTCTCGAAACTCGACCTCCGAGCTCCATTTTCCCCGAGATTTGTCTAGGTTTAGCGGTCCGTCACGTCCCGTCCCCGTCTTCACCACCGTCAATCGCCCGCGCCGATCTCGTCGCCAGCACCACCGTGGTGAGCCTCTTGTTCTTATCTTCTTTCTGAAAGGAAAAAATTCTTACTTTAGATAGTTACTTGTCTAATTTTGTTACTTTTATTATTCCTTCTTATTACATAGTGCGATGGTTTTGGTATCCGCCCCCGTCGGCCCTCGTCCTGTCTATGATTCGGATGTGGTATATATTATCTTTTTATAACTATTTGGTTCATTTATTGTTTATGACAAATATACCGAACAACGTGACATAGATTTTATTTATCTAGGAGGTGGTTGAACCGGAAATTCTAACCAACCCTATTGTCGAGAGGTTAAATTTAGTTGAAAAAGAAAACAATTACTTGAAGGAAAAAATAAAAAAATTGAGGAGGAGAAGATGATATTGGAGTTGCATGTTGCGGATGTCGTCGATGATCACATGATCAAGATGGATGCAATGCGCTTGAAGATTAGAAAGATTAGAAAATATGCCATTCATACCGAGGCTTGGTATCATTATGCCGTTGGATCAATTGTTACCTTGGTTGCGATTATGATCGCATTTGTTTTCACATTGAAATGTTTTACATAGTTTCAATGTATGGTTTAATTAATTAGATGCTCTGGAGAGCTATATATATGTTGTTAGATGAGAACTATGTATGTACTTTGGTTCTAATGTGATGATGAACTTCTATTAATTTGGTCACTTAATTATCTATTCATGATGTTCTCTAATGGTTTTTGACACACTTAATTATATGTAATGCACGCAGATGAACCGGCAATGGATGTACGGTGATAGACACACCTCCGAGTACATTAAGGGCGTGCATGATTTTCTCGAAGTGGCTGAGGCAAACAAGCAGAATGGTTTTATGCGTTGTCCATGCCCCATATGTGGGAATACGAAGTCTTACTCTGACCGGAAAATCCTTCACACCCACCTGCTTTACAAGGGTTTCATGCCACACTATAATGTTTGGACGAGGCACGGAGAAATAGGGGTTATGATGGAAGACGGCGAAGAAGAAGAGGATGGTGACAACTATGTGCCCCCTGAATACAGTGATGCTGCAACGGGGGAAGCTGCTGAAGATCAAGAGGAACCAGACGATGTGCCCAATGATGCTGCAAGGGGGGAAGCTGCTGAAGATCAAGAGGAACCAGTGCCCGATGATGATGACTCCGCCGGTTCATAGTCGATGCAAGGACGCAATGCGAAAGTAAAAAGGAGAAGCTGAAGTTCGATCGCATGTTAGAGGATCACAAAAAAGGGTTGTACCCCAATTGCGAAGATGGCAACACAAAGCTCGGTACCGTACTGGAATTGCTGCAGTGGAAGGCAGAGAATGATGTGCCTGATAAAGGATTTGAGAAGCTATTGAAAATATTGAAGAAGAAGCTTCCAAAGGATAACGAATTGCCCGACAGTACATACGCAGCAAAGAATGTCGTATGCCCTCTAGGATTGGAGGTGCAGAAGATACATGCATGCCCTAATGACTGCATCCTCTACCGCGGTGCGTACAAGGATCTGAACGCATGCCCGGTATGCGGTGCATTGCGGTATAAGATCAGACGAGATGACCCTGGTGATGTTGACGGCGAGCCCCCCAGGAAGAGGGTTCCTGCGAAGGTGATGTGGTATGCTCCTATAATACCACGGTTGAAACGTCTGTTCAGAAACGAAGAGCATGCCAAGTTGATGCGATGGCACAGTGAGGACCGTAAGAATGGGAAGTTGAGAGCACCCGCCGATGGGTCGCAGTGGAGAAAAATCGAGAGAAAGTACTGGGCTAAGTTTGCAGCTGACCCAAGGAACGTATGGTTTGGTTTAAGCGTGGATGGCATTAATCCTTTCGGGGAGCAGAGCAGCAATCACAGCACCTGGCCCGTGACTCTATGTATGTATAACCTTCCTCCTTGGATGTGCATGAAGCGGAAGTTCATTATGATGCCAGTTCTCATCCAAGGCCCTAAGCAACCCAGCAACGACATTGATGTGTACCTAAGGCCATTAGTTGAAGAACTTTTACAGCTATGGAATGGAAACGGTGTACGTACGTGGGATGAGCACAAACAGGAGGAATTTAACCTGCACGCGTTGCTGTTTGTAACCATCAACGATTCGCCCGCTCTCAGTAACCTTTCAGGACAGACAAACAAGGGATACCACGCATGCACGCACTGTTTAGATGACACTGAAAGTATATACCTGGACAAAAGCAGGAAGAATGTGTACGTGGGCCATCGTCGATTTCTTCCGACCAACCATCAATGTCGAAAGAAAGGCAAGCATTTCAAAGGCGAGGCAGATCACCAGAAGAAGCCCGCCATGCGTACCGGTGATCACGTACTTGCTATGGTCAATGATTTACACGTAATCTTTGGAAAGGGTCCCGGCAGACTAGCTGTTCCGAATGACGCTGAGGGACACGCACCCATGTGGAAGAAGAAATCTATATTTTGGGACCTACCCTACTGGAAAGAGCTAGAGGTCCGCTCTTCAATCGACGTGATGCACGTGACGAAGAACCTTTGCGTGAACCTGCTAGGCTTCTTGGGCGTGTATGGGAAGACAAAAGATACACCTGAGGCACGGGAGGACCTGCAACGTTTGCACGAAAAAGACGGCATGCCTCCGAAGTAGTATGAAGGTCCTGCCAGCTACGCTCTTACGAAAGAAGAGAAACAAATCTTCTTTGAATGCCTGCTCAGTATGAAGGTCCCGACTGGCTTCTCGTCGAATATAAAGGGAATAATAAATATGCCAGAGAAAAAGTTCCAGAACCTAAAGTCTCATGACTGCCACGTGATTATGACGCAACTGCTATGCTTCCGGTTGCATTGAGGGGGCTTCTACCGAAAAACGTCCGATTAGCCATTGTGAAGCTATGTGCATTCCTCAATGCAATCTCTCAGAAGGTGATCGATCCAGAAATCATACCAAGGCTAAGGAGTGATGTGGCGCAATGTCTTGTCAGTTTTGAGCTGGTGTTCCCACCATCCTTCTTCAATATCATGACGCACGTCCTAGTTCATCTAGTCGACGAGATTGTCATTCTGGGGCCCGTATTTCTACACAATATGTTCCCCTTTGAGAGTTTCATGGGAGTCCTAAAGAAATATGTCCGTAACCGCGCTAGGCCAGAAGGAAGCATCTCCATGGGCCATCAAACAGAGGATGTCATTGGGTTTTGTGTTGACTTCATTCCTGACCTTAAGAAGATAGGTCTCCCTAAATCGCGGTATGAGGGGAGACTGACTGGAAAAGGCACGCTTGGAGGGGGGACTCAATAATATGCAGGGACGGATATTCTTGGTCTCAAGCACACTACACAGTTCTACAGAACTCTACCTTGGTGACCCCGTATGTCGATGAACACAAGAACAGTCTGCGCTCCAAACACCTGGAGCAGTGTGACGACTGGATTACATGTGAACACATCAGGACTTTCAGCAGTTGGTTGGAAACACGTCTCAGAGGTGACACCACTGTTTGTGATGAGTTTTACTCGTTGTCCAGGGGACCATCTTCGACTGTATTGACTTACAAAGGATACGACATAAATGGGAATACATTTTACACGATCGCCCAAGATCAAAAGAGCACCAACCAAAACAGTGGTGTCCGCTTTGATGCAGCAACCGAGAGGGGAAAGGACACATATTATGGTTACATAATGGACATATGGGAACTTGACTACGGACATGATTTTAAGGTCCCTTTGTTTAAGTGCAAATGGGTCAATCTGTCAGGAGGCGGGGTACAGGTAGACCCACAGTACGGAATGACAATAGTGGATCTGAACAATCTTGGGTACACTGACGAACCGTTCGTCCTAGCCAATGATGTGGCACATGTTATCTATGTGAAGGACATGTCTACCAGACCGAGGAAAAGAAAAGATAAGGAAGCGAATACATCATACGATGAGCCAAAGTGCCACATAGTTCTTTCAGGAAAAAGGGACATTGTGGGAGTGGAGGGCAAGACAGACATGTCTGAAGATTATGAAAAGTTTCATGAAATTCCTACCTTCAAAGTCAAGGCTGACCCAAGCATCCTGATAAACGATGAAGATTATCCATGGTTACGGCGCAATAAGCAAATGACACAAGCGAAGAAAAAGTGAAGACTTTCTCCCGCAACTATTATGATGATACCATGCCAACTTTGTAATAGACGAGTATGATACCATTGTCCGTTTTGTACAAGAAGTGCATCTAGTTTTTGCCGTAACCCTCTCAACTTTCTTGCACATGCTATGTGGATGAAATGATGATACCATGCCAACTTTCAACCTTCTCAGAGTTCATTTGAAATGCTTTTCAATTTTAGGGTCTTATAGCTCAAAATAATTAGTAAATGCATGAAAAATAACAGGCCAAAAATTAAAAATTATGCCACCTACTAGGCCACCACGGCCTGAATACGTTTAGAAACCCATCCATGGGCCAGGATTCAGGCCTGCAGAAGGCCCAATAGGCCCACAGGCATGTACAGAGAGGTTAGGCCCGTAAGCCTGCTTTAGAGAGGAGCTCGACAGCTCAGGCGCACCGCACCTTATAAACAGGTGCGGCTCTCTCTCAGCTAGCGAGGTGGGACTAAACTCACCACCACGCCGCTGTGCAAGGCCATTGGTCCCGGTTGGTGGCACGAACCGGGACCAATTCCACCCTTTGGTCCCTGTTGGTGCCACGAACCGGTACTAATGAGGCTGTGGCCCCACGAGCACCTTTAGTACCGGTTCGTGGCACGAACCGGTACTAGAGTTTCTTACTAAGAAATTTTTTAGTCCCACCTTGCTAGCTGAGAGGCACTACGAGCGGTTTATAAGCCCTGAGTGCAGAGACGATGAAGAAGAGGCGCAATGCTCACGTTGCTTAGCTTCAAGCCTTGAGGAATAAGGTAGACTGCATGGAGCTATGTGCAGTGCAGTCTACACTATTCCGAAAGGTTTGAAGCAAATCAACGAGCATTGCGCCTCTTTTTTATTTTTAATAACTTATTACAACTCCGGACTTCTTGTGTTCCGACAAAATAAAATAAACTTTAATAAAATTTATGAAACTAAAATTAACAAAGTATTTTCTGTTCAAAACATTATAAGAAACCTCTATTATTATTGAAACTAAAATCATATAAAATTGATGCAACTAAAATTATCGAAGTATTTTCTATTCAAAATCATTAAAAGCAAAAAGAATTTTCATAAAGAACTTTTTTTGATAGAAACTTTAATAGCAAAAAGAATTATCATAAAGTAAAATAAATAAGTAATTAGAAACAAAATAAAATAAAATAAATAAGTTTTTTGTTGTAAGTAGAAACAAAACAAAATAAATAAAGCAAAAAAGAAAACAAAAAAACTAAATACAGCAAAAAGAATTTT
>NC_057814.1:115377743-115378594 GCF_018294505.1 Triticum aestivum
TTGTAAGTAGAAACAAAAAAAATAAAGCAAAAAAGAAAACAAAAAAACTAAATACAACAATTTTTTTTCATAAAGAACTTTTTTTGATAGAAACTTTAATAGCAAAAAGAATTATCATAAAGTAAAATAAATAATTAATTAGAAACAAAATAAAATAAAATAAATAAGTTTTTTTGTTGTAAGTAGAAACAAAACAAAATAAATAAAGCAAAAAAGAAAACAAAAAAACTAAATATAGCAAAAAAAATTGTTGGGGCGCTGCCCGCTTAGCCTTCCAACCCTCAGGTTCGCAAATACAGGCCCAGAAGGGCTAGGAGGCTAAACGGGCAGCGCGCCAAAGTTAGGCCCGGAAGCTTGCTATAGAGAGGAGTTCGAAACAGTAGCCGCGCCGCGGCATTTAAACTGGTGCGGGCGCCCCTCGGCTAGCGAGGTGGGACTAAACTTTTGGCCGCGATGCGGACAACAAAAACAATTGTTGGGGCGCTGCCCGCTGGGCCCTCCAACCCTCGGGTTTGCAAATACAGGCCCAGAAGGGCTAGAGGGCTCAACGGGCAGCGCGCCAAAGTTAGGCCCAGAAGCCTGCTATAGAGAGGAGTTCGAGACATCAGCCGCAGCGGGGCTTATAAACCACTCCGAGCCCCTCTCAACTAGCGAGGTGGGACTAAACTTTTGGCCACGACGCGGGCAGCAAGAGGCCTTTGGTCCCGGTTGGTGCCACCAACTGGGACTAAAGGGGTGCATTGGTACCGGTTCGTGGCACCAACCGGGACCAATACCCCCCCTTTAGTCCCGGTTGGTGCCACCAACCGGGACCAAAGGCCGCCGCTTCCCGCCCTTTGCGCTGCTGAAAA
>NC_057814.1:115378604-115379186 GCF_018294505.1 Triticum aestivum
ATAAAATAAATAAGTTTTTTGTTGTAAGTAGAAACAAAACAAAATAAATAAAGCAAAACAAAAAACAAAAAACTAAATACAGCAAAAAAAATTGTTGGGGCGCTGCCCGCTTAGCCTTCCAACCCTCAGGTTTGCAAATACAGGCCCAGAAGGGCTAGGAGGCTAAACGGGCAGCGCGCCAAAGTTAGGCCCAGAAGCCTGCTATAGAGAGGAGTTCGAAACAGCAGCCGCGCCGCGGCATTTAAACTGGTGCGGGCGCCCCTCGGCTAGCGAGGTGGAACTAAACTTTTGGCCGCGATGCGGACAGCAAAAAAAATTGTTGGGGCGCTGCCCGCTGGGCCCTCCAACCCTCGGGTTTGCAAATACAGGCCCAGAAGGGCTAGAGGGCTCAACGGGCAGCGCGCCAAAGTTAGGCCCAGAAGCCTGCTATAGAGAGGAGTTCGAGACAGCAGCCGCAGCGGGGCTTATAAACCACTCCGAGCCCCTCTCAACTAGCAAGGTGGGACTAAACTTTTGGCCGCGACGTGGGCAACAAGAGGCCTTTGGTCCCGGTTGGTGCCACCAACCGGGACTAAAGGGGTG